>NW_019251459.1:60824-67443 GCF_002742605.1 Olea europaea var. sylvestris
TTAATTGAATGAAATGCAGATCATAATCTCTTACTATCTAAGAGTGACGAATCCTTTATTGGTTATTCACAACCTTCATATGATTCTTGATATACCCGAACGATATCGTATTAGTGGTCCTTGGCAGAGCAACATCCAACACCGTCAAAGCATGACCGTCCTCGTATAAGGTACTATGACGACCTCAAGTCAAAAGGACCAATCCCATTACCAAACGTTAGAGATTAATAACTGACACTCAGATAGTTATCCATGTGGAATCTCTCGACAAGTCTCCAATATTTTGTTCTATAACAAAACATCCACGTGTTCATTTAAGTGTCACCACACTTTAACTTGTGCGATCAACTACTTATTTCACAAGTAAGAAATGTCACACGTGATGGTCTATCCGTAATAACGATATCCGTATCTCGTTATTACTTACGACCACGGACGATTTAAGATTCAATCACATGTAATTTGTATCTTACAATCACAACTCCTTATGACTAACAAATTACGAAGATTTGAATCTACGGACTCTATTATTTAATTTAATTGTCTATTAATTAAATAATAAATCTGCTATTAAATTGCATTAATTATATATTAAAAGTATTTATGTCCAAGGTTGATTGGATCTAAGACATAACACTTACACGGACAAGCTCTTATTCCTTGACTTCCTGGGGTACATCCCGCGATTTACCTCCCTCATGATGCTCCAAAGGGTGGGTTGGGATGGGACGGGATGGGGCGGGGTGGCGGGGGCCCTCAACATTGAGGTTAAACTTTTTTTTTTTTTTTAATATTAATAAATGAGATGCAATTGGTACAAGGGAATATAATGTGTTTTAGTTACCCAACTACTGACACAGATTTGATTTTTATAACTTCTATATGCTTATTTATCATAAAATTGAAGCACGATTTCATAACTTTTACATGCTTTAATATCATATAGTTGAAGCATTTCGTCAATAAATTAAGTTATTAAAAAGGAGATTTTTATTTTATTTTATTTCATTTTTTAAATCTAAGTCTTGCTTGCAACAGTTACTATTAAAAGAAAGTATGATTTTTTCACCGATTCTCTAACTACCCATGAGTTGGATGCGCAAACTATCCATTCTCATTCGCGAGATGAGTAAGTGCAGATGGAGCCTCGATCATTATATGGGATCCTATGTACCCATAGTTGTAAAACCTAGCATGGACTTGAATCAACGTGTTCTCTTATTTTGATTGGGTACAAAACGTATAGAGAAGGGGCAATGCCGTTAATTGATTTTGCACATCTATTAGACAACTCTTGTACCATAAGTAGACAGTTCGAGTCAGCTATATGAAACATGCTCCACCATGAAGGAACATACACTACTCCATAGAAGTCTCTCCTTTCTTACATAAAATAAAAGTGTTACTTTCTTACATAAGGTCAAGGCCTATCTAAGCAGTAACAGAGAATCCTCCAGGGTTCAAGTCTATTTTTGGGGAGAATGGCGGATATATATATATACACATTCTTCCATTTAACACATGATAGTTAAATATTCCTATTTACAAGAATATCACCTTCTTACATTTAGCATCAGGCATCTATGTGTTTAATTACATAAATATTTAAGAGAAAATTGGAACTTTTTGAATAGCTATGTGGATAAACATTTAACATCAGGCATCTATGTGTTTAATTACATAAATATTTAAGAGAAAATTGGAACTTTTTGAATAGCTATTTGGATAAAGGATAATTATATTCACACTATAATTTTTATTTCTTAATTATATTTTGGTTACACTTAAAATTCTTAACTATTATAACATTTATGTCCCTAACTGTTTTTTATATCATTTTTATCCTCAAATTTTCCATTAGTTAACATATTTTGTGTTTGATAATAGTTTTATGTCAAAAGTCCGTTGAAATGGCATAAAACAACTTATTTCTTATCATATTTTAAAAAATAAAAAGTTCAAAAGTTTATTTTTTACTCATTTCAAAGCATGAAAATAAAATATGTAGATACAAAGACGAGACGTACTAATTAATGGAAGGTTGAAGATAAAATTTTGATGAAAAAATTAAGAAAATATTTGCTATAGTGAGTAAAGATTGAAGAACCTAACTGTAATTAAAATATGGCGTATCAAATAAAAATTGTGGTGGCAATTTAATCACCCTATATATATATATATATATAAAGTTTAGGGCAAAATTGAAATTACAAATATGAAATTTCTAAACTGTCTTTAGTGAAATTTTGGTCCGTGTAGAGGCAATAATTAGACTCTACAACTTAACTTAACTTCTTGCCTCATATTCTTAAAGTTCCTCAAAATTTTGTTCTTCTAGTTTGTTAAAAATAATTGGGTGGTATACATTTATGGGCGAATTTGTTGTGATCATGTTTTATTGTTGGTGGAATGTGTCTGCTGGAAATGGGAATCCCATTGTACACTATGATAATCGAGGTGAAGTGCCACGATGTGATACAAATTATGAGATTGTAACAAATGTCCGAGAAGCAAAGAATCCAAAGAGAGATTTCAAATCAGCCATAATATTAGTGCTCTGTGGATATCATTTTAGTACTAAAATTGTAAGAACTTTGCTATATTGACAGTGAGTGGTTGAGAGCCTTCCAAACACTCACAATAGAGGGTGGGATCATTTTTTTTGGAATTTTTTTTATTTACGTGGGTCTCACACGCATGTGAAAAGATGTCAAGGCTTCTATCAATAATTTTCAGTCAACTCAACTGAATTCAAATTGTAAATATAAAAATAATGCTATTTAACCCCACTCGGATTACAAACTTAGTCTAGATGATGCATTTAATGCCACATTAAATGCGTTTGGACTGGGGTTGCAACCGCAATGGGTCATATAACATTATACTAAATATAATAATACATTCTTGTATTTTTATGTCAAATTTGATTCCGAGTCAACAAAAATAGTTGTTTGAAGAAAAATTAATGTCGTAATCTCAATGGGCTAAATAACATTACTCTTAGTATAAATGAAATAATAAATTCTTATTTTTTTTTTTTTTTGTCAAATTTGATTCTGAGTCAACAAAAATAGCTGTCTGAAGAAATTAACGCCGTGATTACCTTCTAATTATTTTTATTTGCCATTCCTGAAGCTCATTCCATATCCATAGCAATATCCGCAAATTTATCCGAATTTACAGTACCTAAATATAGTAAAATATCCACTTTAAATGTGGCCATTTTTTCATGGATTTAAACACTAGATTAACATCATCATCTTCATCTCATCTCCAGGAACAGAGAGAGTCGAGAGCAAAGAATTTTACATTCATTTTAGCTCTCGTCTCTCCCTCTCCACTGCACATATCTAAATAACTTTGAAAATCTTAGGATAACAAATTTCCTTTTTTCCTTTCTTTGTCTGTCAGAGATATATCAAGCAAATTTCTGCATTTTTTAACATCTTTGGAATTCTCATAGAAACAACAATGGCGAATCAAGAATCAGATTTTTTCAAGTCTAAGATTACATTATATGTATTGGCATGTTGGATTCTTGCAGCCTTTGGTGGCCTAATGTTCGGTTATGACATCGGCATTTCAGGTAACGTAAAATTTAGACCTTTGGCTAATATATCTTCGCATATGGTGGATTCAAGATTATTTGCAGATTATGAACAATTCCATGAATCCTTCTCTGTCATTCGGGTCTCATTTCACGCTCATATTTATATATGTTTATTTACTTTGTCTATTGTTGATCAGGTGGAGTTAGTGGAATGGATGATTTCTTGATCAAATTTTTTCCCAAAGTTCATGAAAGAAAGATTCATGCATCAGAAAACAACTACTGTAAATATGATGATCAAATGCTCCAACTCTTCACATCATCCTTGTACCTAGCTGCCCTTGTAGCCAGTTTTTTTGCATCAAAGGCATGCACTATATTAGGACGTAGGCCCACAATTCTTATGGCATCAACATTTTTCATTGCTGGTGCTTCTTTGAGTGCTGCTGCTCAGATGAAATGGATGCTTATTATAGGGAGAATTCTTTTTGGCATTGGGGTAGGATTTGGAAATGAGGTGTGTATATGAAAAACTCACACTTTTAACATATAATTTTTTTTTAAATTTAAAAACTACTAGTAAATTTTTTCATGAAAATATTCTGAGTTTTTTATTTGGAATTGCATTTCGACTTCGTTGTTTGTTATGTTAGGCTAAAAAATATAGGAAGTGATTAAAGTTAAATATGATTATATGAATAGTTTTTCTGTCCTAATTACCATAAGACAATCAATTTCTTCGTTTAGTTTGAAGTAAATTGATCTGCGAACTGGAAATGAATATTTTGTGGTTATTTTAATATTGATTCGTCCGTTCATTATGAATAATTTTTAGGATACATCACTATTTCTTGAAATTCTAGCATAATGGGTTATGATAAAATTCCCCTAATGTTGAGTGCATTGAAAATTGCAGGCAGTTCCCTTGTTTTTGACAGAAATTGCACCTGTACAGCACAGGGGTGCTGTCAACATTCTCTTCCAACTCTTTGTTACTATAGGAATTTTTATTGCTAACCTTGTAAATTATGGCACATCAATGGTGCATCCCTATGGCTGGAGACTCTCTCTTGGCCTGGCAGCTGTTCCAGCAGTCGTATTACTCTTTGGTTCTTTGATCATCACAGAAACTCCCCCGAGTCTCGTGGAACGAGGCAAAGAAGCCGAAGGCAAGGCAGCACTTATAAAGATTAGGGGTGTCAATGATGTTGATACTGAATTTCAACAAATAGTGGCTGCCTGTGAACAAGCGCGCCAAGTTAAGCAACCGATCAAGAAACTCATGAAGCGTTCCAGCAGGCCGCCTCTAATTATTGCCATTTTCCTCCAAATCTTCCAGCAATTCACTGGCATTAACGCGATCATGTTCTACGCACCGGTTCTATTCCAAACTTTGGGATTCAAGGCGGATGCCTCTTTATTGTCCTCAGTTATCACCGGCCTTGTGAACGTTGGTAGCACTTTTGTGTCAATATACGCCGTTGATAAAGTTGGAAGGAGGTTGTTGCTTCTCCAAGCTTGTGTCCAAATGTTTATTTCCCAGGTACATTACCATGTTTTCCTATGAAAAGGGCATCAAATGAGCTAATTCAAGTCAAGTTCTAAGTCGTTTAAAAATTCAACTTGATATTATGAACTCCTCATAAATTATGAGCAGAGCAGATCTAGAATCAACTTTTGATGAATCAAACTCTAGCGAAAAGCTCGAATAGACCTAAATGCATCTGTTTTATCTCTCTATTTTCTTCTTTGTCCATATTATGTCACATGCTTAACTGCCACCCGATGTTCTGGTCCAAGGTTAGAACTAGACACAATAAAGAAGAAAAAGAAGTTAAAATCTTATCTATTACACTGTATTGTCGAAATTAAACCCAACTCTGTTCGTTTCTTGTGCAGCTTGCTATCGGATTTATCCTACATTTCCACTTGAAAGAAACAGGTTCACTTGACAGGACTCTAGCAGCAGTTGTTGTGGTACTGGTGTGCACATTTGTAATGTCGTTCGCATGGTCTTGGGGTCCCCTTGGTTGGTTAATTCCAAGTGAAACGTTCCCTCTTGAAACAAGAACTGCAGGATTTGCCTTTGCAGTTAGTTCAAATATGGTTTTCACTTTCCTAATTGCACAGGCTTTCCTGTCAATGCTTTGCCATTTACAATCCTATATATTCTTCTTCTTCTCTGCGTGGATTTTTGTAATGGGGCTTTTCGTCGTCTTCCTTCTGCCGGAGACGAAAGGCGTCCCAATCGATTTGATGACAGAGAGGGTATGGAAACAACATCCAGTGTGGAAGAATTTCTTCGAGGGTGAAGCGAATAGGAGTTATGAGCCATGACAACAAAGTATGTTTGAGATGAAGTTGTTACAGTTCTGAACTAATTATTTTCCAACATTAGTTTAAAAATAAAAAATAAAAAAATAAAAATTTCTTTTCCTATTTTTGTTCATGTGTATACTTGGGAAGTCTTTCTTCTTCATGTTTTATGTTCCTTTCTTTTCCATTTTCTTATTAATTTTAATAGATGAAAAAAATTATAAATGTAAATTAACTTAATAATTTAAATTATTGCTTTTTAATTATAAATTAAATAATTTTAAGTAGAAAACTAAGAAAAGTGAGATTTTTTTTTTTTAAGTAACTAGCTTAACATAATGATTGAGATCAATTGGTCCAATAGAGAGTCCAACTCTAGAAAAAATTTTAACTCGATTTATTGATTGAGAAAACATGTTATTTTGACTAAAAAAGCAAAGGGAAAAGGTGAGATTGTTTTTGAAATAACTTGCTAAACCTATCGAATTAGATCAATTGGTCCTGTAGAAAGTCCAACTCTAGAAAATTATTTAACATAAAGGATTGATCGAGTACACTTGTTACTTTGACTAAAAATCGGTAAAATATAGATTTTTTTGGGTCAAGTTCGACAAAGATAAAAGTTGAGAAAACCTTTATTTTGAGAATAACTGCATTTAATATCACATTTATTATTTGAGTAGCTAATTGATCATCAATCTTTAGCTACAAAGTTAGCCTTCTACATTTCAATATTATCATATATATACATTT
>NW_019251459.1:76112-106131 GCF_002742605.1 Olea europaea var. sylvestris
TAAGATCACGGGGTTCTCTGATTGGTATGGTAAGCTCAAGTTACCATGACACACAAAAAAGAACATTTTGCAAGTGGCTTTCAGGTCAATTTCAGATTATAATTCTTGAATGTTTAAGAAAGGTTTTCGATAGCAATCCAAAGTTTTCGGACGAACTAGCTAGACTTGAATCTGTTGGATCTGAGGGATAAGGAAATGATGAAGTCGCATATCTAGTTAAAAATTGTTGTACGAAATAGGTTTAACAAATGCAATTCGTGGTTGTCACCTTTTTTTGACTTATTTTATTGCAACATTTCTCAATTGCTAAGGTAGGTTCTCAGGGCATGTTTTGAACCCTATTTTTTGGGTTAGAATGCATTTTGAAATAATAGATTAATGAAGAATGTGTGGTTAGAAAATAAGAAATTTTTTTGATTTACGTGTAATATTATTTTATTGAAAATGTGTGGTTGAAAAGAAAAAAAATGTATTTTGACAAAAAAAAATAGAAATCAAAGAAGGGCTTAATCTTGTTTTTTAACAACTCGTGAACACCCAATCCATATTTTAAATTATAAATCGCTAAATTTTAAACATAGTAATTTTAAACATAGAATAAATAGTTAACTATGGGAACTTAAATTAGTAATTTTATTTCGTTTCAATTTACTCTGATGTCAACTTGAATAAAATTCAATTTGGTATCAATGGAGTAGGTTTGAGAGTTACGTAAGTTGATATAGGTATTTTAATACTTGTAACCATTCATTACATTTCAGATATTTTATAAATCGAAACATTTAGGTCAACGTAATTATTGGAATCGGAATCGAACTGGAATGGGTTTGAGTTCGGTTCTCATCCACAACATCTTCTTTAGAAAAAGAAACATGACATGACAATACAAATTATCTACTCATTATTGAGCAAAAATAGAATAAATAAAATACGTTACCAAATATATACTTCAACATTTTCTTAATCATTTTTTATTTCTAATCATTTCGAAACTAGACAGAAACCTTCAATTCCGGTTCAAGAGGTTTAAGTTTCGATTAAAATTTCTATTCCTACATTTGAAACTAGTTTGATTTGAAAAATTAGATAATAAATAAATTCAAGCCCCCTCTCCAAACTGCTTAATCCTCAATGTGCCCATGATCCAAATGTAAACAATTTTCACAATTAGATATCAGCCGAAAACTAATTCAAAGGATGAGGAATAACTTGTTGAAGAGATAATTGGTTATATTACATGAACATCATTATTTACAGATTGATATGGTGAGTTATAATTATATTATAATTTTTTAATCAAATAAAAAAAATTATTCATTCTTTCTTGAAACCTTATTTATTTGTCAAATTTTATGTAACATACATATTAATGGTCTAATTATATTGTAATTAAAGAAATTGAATTTGGGTGGTTGGGTAAAGCCTTGTTATCCACGTTTTTGCATTTGTCACGCAACTACCCATCCCCAGTTTTTTTTTTTTAACCGACCCTGCAATTTCCTTGTGACTTCCACTATATTTTTTGTCTCTTTCTTAAATCATTGTCTAGGGCTCTAGAAGAATAGAAAAATATTTTTCATTAAACCCTTTTATTATCAATCAATAAAAACGAATTGAAATTTAAGTCAACGTCAATAAGTAATTTTATTCATATACTTCATAAAATTTTATCAAAATTCAATAAAAATCCTTTTTTTTTTTAATCCAAAGTCCAAACCGAAAAGGGGGCTCAGTTTCTTTGACTGAGAATTGACACTTTTATAAAACGACTTTATAACTGCTATGAATGACAATAGCAGTATGTTTAGCAATGTGTATTTATAAATATCTAGGTTAATAAAAATAAATAAATAAATAACACTTCATCAAACCATATTTAATTCATATAATTTGCAGGACCTATAAATACTACACACTATTACACTACACATTTACCTATATTCATAAACATCTCATTAGGGGTGTGTCTGAGCCACATTATTTTGAAAGAATGTATTTTGAAATAGTAGATTGATAGATAATGTGTGGTTAAAAAATGAGGAAAAATTTAAATTTTGTGTGTAATATTATTTTATTAAAAAATATGCAATTGAAATCAAATCAAATCAGTGTTTAATGATGCCTTTTTTTTTTTTTTTTTTTTATTTGAAAGAGGCAGCTCAAACAGGCCTAGATATACCCAAAATTTATAACATTAAAGTGAAAACAGAAAAGTACAAGAAAATTAAACATTAACTCCAATAACAAAAAACTTGAGAGCTGGGCATTTTCTCACTTCCCATTACTTTGGGTTTGTTCGAACTCAATTTTTGGGAAAATAGATTTTGTAATGGTGATTTTTTTTTTTTTTTTAAATATGTGGTTAAAACATAGATAAGAATTTCAAGTTTACATGTAAAATTATTTAATCGAAAAAATGTACGGTTGAAAATGAATTTTGGGGAAAATAAAATTTTGAATAATGAGGCTCAAATAGGCGCTTAATAAGGTAACTCTTCACATACAATCTAGTGAGTATTTAAAAGGCTTACTGATATAGCACAAAGAGTGACTACTTGGGCTAGCATCGGAGGTAAGGGTAATTTTCGATCACACATTAATTTAATTAACCTCACACTATCATCTTCATATTTCTTCGATATATCATACATCGTCAACGAGTCATTAAAAATGTTACCAAATATTTGTTGACTTCTTAAGCTTGCCCGATTTTTCGATAATGAAATTAGGTTTGGGTATTTGTTGACCAATGTATCTTTCGAGGCTGTTTAGGTTAAATAAGATGGTGACCTATTATTTAATATTCTGAAACGATTACAAAAATGTGGCATATAATCAGAAATTCTAACAAAAATATATGTCCAATAAGATAATGACGAAATCTTGATGAGACAAAAAATAAAAAAATAATAAAAAAAAAAACATGATATGAAAGAACAAAATGTTCAAAACAAACCTAACCACCAAAACAAGGCTCCTCGTTGGAGAGTGTGAACGATTTCAATTTTAACTCAAATCAGGAAACCTTCTATGTTATCATGTTTAAAAAAAGAAACATATTATTCAATATTCTAAATGTTAAAAAAGGACTATAAATAAAGTAAGAGTGATTATATTTGCAAAATATTATTTTAGAAATAAATCATATTTTAATTACATCAAAGGTCTATCACATTTATTTATTGTCACATTCATATCTTCAACTTTTTTCATCATATTCTTATATTTAATATTTCATTACTAGTAAATCTAGTCTTTAATCATGATTTACATTAAAAAATTATGTTAACATGCTTTAAAACGAGAGATGATTATTTAATCTTGATTTTGTACTCTCTCTTTTTAATTAAAAAAAAAAAAAAGAGCTACAAACTTGCGTCATTTTTTTAGTAAGAAAGAAAAGAAGAAGTCGTTAAATCGCTTCTTTTGTTGTTTTAGAATTGAGTCCAATTACACGAGTTTTCACGAAACTACAACAAAGAAACTATGGATAATTAAAGATACCCATCAACTTTAGTTAGGAACTAGTTTGAGAGTGATTTTCTTAAAAATCATTATCCTCAAACTCATTTTCAATTACATTCTTAAATGGTCTAATAATTTTTTCCTACATTTTAAAGTTACATACTTTAAATAAAAAAAAAAAAATTCCTCCCAAACAGATGTTGAGTCTTATCTCACTACATTAGAAGTCTAGCTTCGTCCTTATACGATCCCAAACAAATTACAGAATATGATCGATAGATTTAAATTTATATATACAAAATAATAATAATAATTGAACTCGAAATAGATACAACACCGTATCCACAACAATAAATACTGAAATAACGTTATTTATATAAAGTGTAGATTATCATTGATTTATTTGATAGTTGAGTCACCGTCACGCTCTCCAATATCTAAAAATGCAGAAGGATACATTCAAAGTTTACTAAAAGATATGATAATCACTCACTTCTACGTAAACTCATTACGATAATTTAGAATTTAGTTGAATAAATTAATTTATCGTAGTAGTGCAAAATCTGGCCACGTTTATCGTGTCTAATACAAATACTACCCATTGCAAATTGATGGCGTGACAATATATCTACAATTAATTTGGTAACGAATACTAATTAAAGTATTGAGTTTGGTCCATTACTTTCAAGTTTTAATTATTATGGAGCAGAAAATTGGTACCGGATTGATCCAATATGAATTTGTTCGAGAAAATACGAAATTTATGAACTAAAGACCACGAAAACACAAAATAATGTAATCTATAGAGATTGGAGATTTTATTATAATATAGAAAACGTATACAAGATTGTGTGTTTACAATATTTCTAACTTATAATGAGATTAAATAACCTGAACTAAATTATAGAAAATAGCCAAATATATATATAGAAAATAAGTAGGGGACGTCCAAACCCTAATAATAGAGTTATAGATGGAAATAAATAGTCAAAAGGCGTCAAAATACGAACGGGCCTGGGTAGGACAACTATGCCGCTCGAGCGTCAAGCTAGTGATCAAATAATGAAATTGCAGCGACTTTTCTCCTCGGTTCACAATTTGATCTCTTTAAATTCAACACAAATTTCAACTCTCAATTGAACTTTCAATTAGAATTTGCTAAGTAGACTTCGAATAGGATTCTAAATAACATTCCAAATAGAATTTTGGTCATACCTTAATTTTAGCAAACTCCACTTTGACACGAATTTCACGTAATGAACAAACTTCAAAGATTCTCCACTTAAAGACAAATTTCACTACAAGAAATTAACATAAACTCTTCAACAAAAAATACAAACACGATTGTCTATTATATATATATATATATATATATATATATATATATTCCAACTAGAAATATTCTCTACATTTGCCACCCCAACCATGGGAAAAAAATGATCTATTGATCATCAAACAAGGTTGAAACAAGTCCTGAATTGAATGCATCAAAAGAATGATCTTGTATAGAATCAACACCCATAACCGCATTCAAACCATTAACTAAATCGATGGAACTGTACCTATGTGAAGTATTATAGTCAAAATGTGTTTATTACTAACAACTGAATACAATGACATTGCTGATAATAGTGGCAACGCGGATTTACACATAATTTCTAAATTCAACTGAGACGTATTCTTTAAAGAAAGCCCAAAATTAAATTACAACTGTACAAAATCCAACTCTAAATCCACTCGAGTTCTTAAAATATGCTGATTGATAAAATTCTGTATAACATTGTAAGACATATAAACATAATTTTCTATGTCCATTTAACAAAATACGGGCTCATTTACAAACCTTAAAAACTCCACATTCAACAGTGCACATGTACCTTTTTAAATCAATAGTATTTTAGGAGGTCATATTTCTTTTCAGATCTGGAACATGTCTTGCTGCATCAAATATTCTAACCGTCCCATCAAACATCTTTATTTTGACATGTCAATACCAACTATCTGGTAAGGTAAATTATTACTGATTATCACAACACATTTTGAAACTTTTTCATATGTTGAAAAAAAAAATTGATTGATAGACATATGAAAAGTGAAAGACGCATAAAGAATCCAAGCATTGTTAAGTTTGAAGTTGTAGTCAAATATAAGTAAAAACTCTCCATCACTGTTAGGATTTTCTCCAATAATTACTTCCCTTGAAGTTTCTGATTGTTAATTTGCAGTCAATTTTGCTTTATTTTACAACTTATAAGAATCGTTTATCAAGTATTTATTTTTCTTGCAATAATTACAAAATTTGATGTTAGATTTTGACTTGTCCCTTGCATGACCACCACCAATAATGAGGTCATCTCCATGAATCTCAAATGAAACAAGATACTTTATCTTTTCATTTGAATATAGAGCATCATAGACTTCTGCGAGAATTAAAGTATCATGACTATATAAAATCGTGTCTCTAAAAGATAAGTATGAAGCAAACAATGAGTACAATAAAATCAATTCCAATTTTTCTTCATCCTATTTGACCTCCAAGGTTTCCAAATCAACGACAATTTCCTTAAAAGCAGCTAGATGGTCTTCAAGACATGTACCTTTCTGTTATATGATAATAATATAGACGTTGCTTCAGATGCAATTTGCTAATAAGACCTTTCATTTTTAACCATAATGCAACTGATAGCTTCTTCAAAACATCCATAAGAACATTATTTAAAAGATGAAGATGTATTTAAGATAAGGTCTTATACGTACTTCAATTATTTGATGAAAAGAACATTATTAAATCTATGAAAATCTAATACATATTAAACCAATTTTCAAAACATATTCAATAAACAGGAAATCATAAACCTAGAATTGTTTATCAATGAAAAATCAAATTACATGCGTGAAGAGACATTGACATCACCGACAACAATCGAGTCATCTCTTGCTTCACTAAAGTTTTCTTAGCCTTCCATGAAATTTCTTGGTTAAAGATGAGAGAAAAATGGAGTCCAGGTTCAATTCCCCACGTTTTGGAGTGTTTTTGGGCTTAAAAAACTTGTCAAAACGTATTTCCATAAGTGATAACGTCAATTTAGGAATTTGGCAAATTTGGTCTGGGAGAATAACTATGCGACCGCATGGTTATATGCCATGCGGTTACATAGAACAAATGTGTGGCGCCCAAAGGTTCTCTGGACCCTTCTATGCGGTCACATAGCTTTTGAACTATGCGACCGTATAGTTCAAGTTTTTTTCTGTCGGACAGCTTTTAGTATTTTGACCATAATTCTTTCTTCCGATATTCGATTGAGGTGATTCAAGTTGCGTTGGAAAACTAACTTGAAGGGTTACAACTTTGTTTCAAAAATATTTTCAATTCGATCATTTTCCATGTCAAAAACGGGTCTTAACATGAGGCTAAAAATCGGTGCGTAACTTTTTTAATTGGGAATTGAATTGTGAAGATGTTATGGTTATATTTCACTTCTTTTGACTTCAAATTACTCCCAATTGATTCTCAGCTTTCTTAAATTATCATTTCATCGCCTGTCTCATTATAGATTACTTGCAACTTGATCCCTTTCACTTTCTTCCACTTTGGCCATTTTTACCAATTTCTTCCAAATTTCACATTTTCCATCAAATTGCGACCTAGATCAAAACATAAGAGTAACGAGTGTATTTTGACATCAAATAATCTACTAATGCAACAATTAAGAGGGAAAAATATTATATTTTACACTCTTATCAAATTTTTTGAGATTTATTTATTCCATCATCATATTCTTAATTTTTTACTTTATTGTCAAATAATATTTTATTTGTACAAAGTGTTCATGTAAATTAATCTATGTCAATAAAATAGACGTTTATAAATTATAAGTCCTCATATTTTTACTATTATATTTATTTAGGTTTTTTTTTTTTAAATTTTTTATTATATCTTAGACATTAATTTTTTAGTTCATGGGTTGAGTTTTGTTGGGTTGAGTTTTAAATAATAACCTGGGACTCAACCCAACCCAATCCAACCTAAAATTTAATTTTTCAACCCAAGGTGACCAAATTGAACTTAAAAAGCCAACCCAAACTGATTGGTTTGGTTTGGGTTGATCGAGTTGAGCGATTTGTGTTGGATTTTGCCCAGCCCTACTCTTAACTTGATCAAAATCTTTATCTTTCCAAGAATTGTAAAACCAAAATCTCTGATACCAATTTGTTATGCAAAAAATTGGAATTGAATTAAATCTAATACCAACTTGTTGGAGGAAAATACGAAATCATAGACACAATATGAAAAAAAAGATTACAAAAATACAAGAACAATGTAATTTATAGATAATGGAGATTTATTATAATATAGAGATAAAAATATAAAGACTTTGTATTTACAATATTTCTAACTTATAATGAGGTTAAACAACCTTAACTAAATTATAGAAAAGAGACATATATATATGAGTAATGCTATTTGTAGTCACTCACTGCAGCAGTCGTCCTACGTGGCATACACATGACAGGTGTATATACCCTATTATAGATGGAAAGAAATGTTCAAAATGCGAAACATGCTTGAACCGAATAACTACACCGGCTACCTAGCGAAATTCCAATAGGCAAATTAGGTTCAATTCCTTAAAAAATTAACTAATTTTATTAATATCCTGTTAACCAATCAAATGATTGAACAACGTATTTATTACGTTGCAAAACTATCAAAACCAACCCCAAAACCCATATCAGTCCCAATTTCTAGAAAGCTCCCAAAGAAACGCTTTCACCTAATTAATGCCACCATTCTGCACACCTATATCGGAATTTGTACCCAAGAATTTTGGACTTCGTCGCTTAAGGTTTTGGACGAAAAAGAGTTGCTGATTTGTGAAAGACTATTTGCTTTCTTCCCCTCATGTATCTATATGTAAATATTCGTATGTATTCCCAAGACTATTAGCTTTCTTCTCCTTTTCTACTCAGCTTGTTCTACAAAGTGGATTCGTGATTTATTTATTTATTTATTTTTATTTTTTTGGGGAAATTATGTGAAATTGGATTTTTTTGCTCCATTCGTTCCAAGTTCTGGCGTATTGAGGTTTATGCAGTATATTTATACAAAAAAAATTTGAAATTTGGTTGATAGAATCAATGATCTAGTAAATTAGAGCAAGAGTTAGGTTATGAAAGCACAATTGTTGGTGATCATAGTGACCGTGATGATGACTCGAAGGGTGTGGAGAGTATCGAGTTGGAAGAGGGATTTAATGTCGACCTAAAGATGCTTGCCATTTTAATCGGTGTTTTGTCGATGAATTAAATTAAAGATGCTTGGGTCAAATGAAAAAGGAGGAAGGACGGTGGGTGGGTTAATTCTCTCTGTTTTTTTTTTTTTTGGTCATTTTATTGAATCGATTTTAATGTTTCAGTTGGCGTTTTATCAATTTTTTAATTTGCCACTTTTTTAAATGTTTGTTACTTTTTCTTTTTCTTTTTTTTGAATTTTTTTGAGTTTCAGCTTTTTTATTTTTTATTTTTATGGAACTTTTATCACTTTTTTAGTGTTTGTGACTTTTTTCTATTATTTTCTTAAAATTTCTGTCACTTTATTGAGTTAGAGACGTCTTTTTAATAACTGTGACATTACATATCATTTTAATTAAAAAATGACACTTAATGTTAAAAGGTGACCTTGTGTACCTTTTTTTCTAATAAAAAAGTGAGACAATGTCACTTTTTAATTAAAAAAAAAACAAAAAAGTGGCATCTAATTTTATTAGGTATTTTTTACCTTCAAAATATTTTTCCTTTGATTTTTCTAAAGATCCTTAAGTTTAGGGATATTTTTGTAAGTTGCCCAATTTCAATTCTCGGTAGCGCTTCCAAATACAATTTCAATTATAATTTAGCAAATAAATTTCAAATATGATTCCAAATAACATTTCAAATAGAATTTGAGTCACACCATAATTCTAATAGTAACATGTAACATAAGTAACTGCGAACACGTGACATTCAAGGTTCAACTCGTGAATTTCCTTTTGTTTGTTCAATTTTGAATTTACTGTTTTATCTTACATGCAAATCGTAATACTTTAAAGATGGATTTTTAATTAGTTTCATGAATAAAATCCGCATTACTTCAATTTTCATCTCTTTCTCATGCACTTGACCTAAATAAAGGTTGATTTGGAGATGGGCCTTTCTTGGGCCAATTCTGTTAACCGAAGGATTTTGGACATAGTCCATGGATTGCTATAGCCCAGTGTGAAATTTAGTCCAAGTTAATTTTCTACTCTTCAAGCTTTATACATTTCTTTAAACCGAAACACGTCAAAGATAATAAGGGGAAGAAAGAATTTCAAACAAAGAGGTGAATTCATGTTTTCGTTTGTTATCCGTTTATGAAAATTGTGAAGTTTTCTCCGACAAAATTACTTAATTATTTGGATAAATAGATTATTAAACTTGTATGATTGAGCTTCTAAGCGATTTAAGCAGTGTATCTCAAAGAATATAGAAAAAAGTAGAGTTTGATCATTCGATAAATAATTATAAAATTTGCCAAACATGCACTACGGTACCCTAACAAGTGGCCTAGGCTAACCTACTAAAGGGCTAGTAATAATTTCTTTTTAAATAATGAGGTAGATACATGTGAATTATTGATGTTTATGTCTTTACTCTGTCGCATAAGTTTGTAATTTTGTGTTTTGGTCCATCTAAATTACAGCAACTTACAAGTTCGTACCTGGCCCACACAAACATATTTTTTAAAACTATTTTGATTTGCACGTGCAATTCAGCCAAATAAAATCAAGTGATATTTGAAACACTATGTTCCATCATAATATTTTGAAAAAAATTGAAAACTATGGTCCCATTTTTAATGTCGGGGTTATAACTTATAAGATAGAATGAAGAGAGTATTTTTAGCTAAATAAAATCAATTGTTCTTCCTTTTTATTTTTATTTTTTATTATTGAAATTGGAAGGGATATGTTCCTTCATAATATTTTTAAAATATCAAACAATATGGTCCCATCTTTAACGTGATGGCTAGAAGATAAAAATGAAGAGTTTTTCATTTTTTTTAAGAGAGATCATCTTATCTTTATGCATCTTCTTTATTTGTAGAGGCGGTGATGTAGGCCAAGTGTGTATCGAACCAAGAGCACAATCAAAATCCGTTGATTCATGTCGAATATTGAGAATTTACTCGTTGATTCGTGCTAGATTAATATCGAGAAATGATTCTTGATCGACAAAATCATTGTTTCCGAAGAATATCAATATTTTGGATAGAAAATAATTGAAAATATCCAACTTCTTTATTTATTTCAATAAACCACTACTATTACAAATGTCAATATTTACAATTAAAGACAATATAATTTTCAAAACCTATGGTGTGTTTGATTGCTAATATTTTTCGTGAAAAAATGTATTTTTTATTTAAATTTTTTACTTTTATGCTGTTTGATTGACTCTTTTTTTTCCCGTAGAAATCATTTTCCCACTCTTGATCACGTGATCATATTTTCCTCAAAATCAAGAAAAATATTTTTTTAAGGGGGAATATGATTTTTTTTTACAGGGTTCCCCTCTCTCTTATCTATCTATCTCTTCCCAATCATCTATCCACTAATAAAAATGGACAACTATAAAATGTTTTATGTCGAAAACTAAATCAATCAAACACATTTAGTTAATAATTTTCATACAAACAAGTTCTAGACAATTGAATTGTCTAGAATTTATTTTCTTTCCATACAAATTTCATACTTCCAATCAAACGCATCATCGGTAAAATGGAACATAAAGAGACACATGAATGCACAATACATGTTGTTATAAAGTGGTATGATTGTTCAAAACCAACAATAAAAAAAAAAAAAAAAATTAGGCCATGCGATGCGACCGCATGGAACCCTACCGAGACCAAATGGTCTCGGTAGCATTGTACCATGCGACCGCATGGGTACCATGCGGTCGCATGGTACAGAAAAAAAGGACCGTTGGGTCGTTTTTTGTTGATTTTTTGGTGGCTTTTCATCCATAAGGTGCACCACTTCGTGAAGCTATACTACTTGGCTATAAATAGGTGATCTTGGGTCATTGAAAAATTTTGAAAAAAAAACACCTATTATATTGATACTTCTTGAGATCAAATCCAAAAAGAAAATACCCTCTCATATTCATCTTTTTCTTTGTGTTCTTAAGTTTTAGAGATTCAAACAAGTGTTTAGTGTTTGAATCTCTATAAGGCTTGATTAATCCTTCAAACCTTTTGCCGGATCACCCTTTAAACACCAAAATAGTGGGGGCAAAATTCGTTTGAGGACAACAATTAAAGATTGTGTTTGAGCCTTAAATTTCTGAATATATACTTTGCTATTTCTTCATCTCCATACTTCTTTCGATTTTTTATTTTGTTTGTAATTCGTTCTCATAATATCTTTGGTGGAGTAACATTATTTCTAACAATCTCAAACGAATTTTTGTGATGGAGAACGAAACTACAATGGCGACCATCAAATTGATGAATCAAGATTTGGTTCGATTGGATCGGTTCGATGGCACAAATTTCACAAGGTGGCAAGACAAACTGAAGTTTCTTCTCACCGCATTGAAGATCTTCTATATCTTAGACCCAGAATTGACGCCATTACCGGAACCCACCAATGGAGAAACCGAGGCAGTTAGAGCAGAAAGGCAAAAACGATAAGAAAATGAACTCATATGTCGGGGTCACATACTCAATGCTCTTTCAGATCGTTTATATGATTTGTACACCAACACTTCTTCGGCAAAGGAGATATGGGAGGCTTTAGAAAGCAAATACAAAGCAGAGGAAGAAGGTACAAAGAAATTTTTAATTTCAAAATATTTTGATTTTAAGTTTTTGGAAAATAGTTGCAAGTACAAAGAAATTTATAATTTCAAAATATTTTGATTTTAAGTTTTTGAAAAATATTCCCCTACTTCCTCAAGTACATGAGTTGCAAGTCCTTGTCAACAAATTAAAGGCGGTAAAGATTGAAATCTCGGAGACCTTTCAAGTGGGGGCTATAATAGCAAAACTCCCGAGAACTTGGAAAGGATACCGGAAGAAAATTATGCATAGTTCCGAAGATTACTCTTTGGAACAATTGCAAAAGCACCTAAGGATTGAAGAAGAATCCAGGTTACGCGATAGAAGTGAAAACTCTTCGGAAGGAACTTCTAAAGCAAATGCTATAGAGAAATTTGAACCACCTGGAAAAATCAACAAAAGGAAGCCTTTAAGAAACTTTAACAAGTTCAAGAAGAAGAACAAAGGAGGTTGCTTTGTGTGTGGAAAGTCTGGTCACTATGCAAAAGACTGTAGACACCGGAAAAGAAACAACTCCGAAGGTAAAATCAACTCCATTCAAGAAGAAAAGATTGTGGCCACCATGAGCGAGATAAATGCTATTAAGGGAAAGGTTCCCGGATGGTGGTATGATACTTGTGCTACGGTACATGTATTATATGATAAATCTTTATTCAAGACCTATCATGAAATGGATGGAGACCAAGAGATTCAAATGGGCAACGAAGTTCGATCCAAAGTCATTGGTAAAGGAAATGTAGATTTAATCTTCGCTTCCGGGAAAAACGTTACTCTCACTAATGTATTACATGTTCCGGATATGAATCGGAACTTAGTTAGTGGAAATCTCTTAGGAAAACCGGGTATCAAAAGTGTGTATGAATCCGGTAAACTTGTATTATCCCTTAAAGGGAATTTTGTTGGAAAAGGCTATTCTTGTGAAGGAATGATCAAACTTTGTACTGTTGACAATAAAATAAATAAAGTTGATCTTGCTTATGTTGTGGATTTATTTTCATTATGGCATGCTAGGTTAGGTCATATTGGTAAAAGTACCATGAAACGAATGAAAAAGTGTGACTTAATTTCATATGATGAAAATAATGAATATAGATGCAAAATTTGTGTAGAATCTAAGATGATTAAAAAACAATATCAAAGTGTAAAAAGAACCTCTAGTATTTTGGAACTAATTCATACGGATATATGTGAATTAAACGGCATGTTAACTAGAGGTGGAAATAGGTATTTTATTACCTTTATCGATGACTTTTCTAGATATACATATGTGTATTTAATGAAACATAAACATGAAGCATTTAACATGTTTAAGATTTATAAGAATGAAGTTGAAAATCATCTAGAAAAGAAAATAAAAACCTTAAGGAGTGATAGAGGTGGTAAATACTTTTCTAGTGATTTTAATTTATTTTGTGAACAACATGGCATAATTCATCAATGTTCTGCACCTAGGACTCCCGAACAAAATGGTTTGGCTGAAAGAAAGAATAAAACATTAGTAGAAATGATTAATGCTATGCTTATATTTGCTAAGTTACCTTTTAACTTATGGGGTGAAGCTTTATTAAGTGCATGTAGGATACTTAATAGGATTCCTTCAAAACATACTAAGGTTTCTCCTTATCAATTATGGAAAGGAAGAAAACCAAACATTGGATACTTCAAAGTATGGGGGTGTCTCGCCTATTGCAAGAACACGAACCCTAATAGAAACAAATTAGGTCCAAGAGGCATTAAATGTGCTTTTGTTGGATATGCTAACAATAGCAAATCTTATAGATTGTTAAATTTGGAGACCAATGTGATTATTGAATCAAGTGATGTAGAGTTCTTTGAAGATTCGTTAACCTCGAATAACAAATTAAGGGAAAATCTTGAAAATATCCCAAGCTCAAGTGGAACACGGGATGAAATATCTTCTAAAGATATTAATGAATCTAATGAACCACGAAGAAGCAAAAGAACTCGAGTTAAGAAGTCTTTAGGACTGGATGAAATTGATTTTCAACTTATCTCCTTTTACTTAGTAGAAGGAAATGAGTTGAATGTTGTAAGAACAATTCCTTTTGTTCTACAAGTGGAAATCGATCCTAAAACTTTTAAAGAAACTATGGCTTCTCGAGATAGCATGTTTTGGAAAGATGCAATCAAGAATGAAATGGATTCAATAATGTCAAATAAAACTTGGGAACTTGTCGATCTACCACCCGGATCCAAACCTATTGGTTGTAAATGGGTATTTAGGAGAAAATACAATGTTGATGGTTCTCTAAATACTTTCAAAGCTAGACTTGTAGCCAAATGTTATCGACAAAAGGAAGGAATTGACTATTTTGAATCTTATGCACCGGTAGCCAGAATAACTTCAATTAGGATATTGTTTGCATTAACCTCGATATATGACTTGCATGTTCATCAAATGGATGTCAAAACGACAGTCCTAAATGGGGATCTCGATGAGGAGGTTTATATAGAACAACTAGAAGGTTTTGTTTTACCAAGAAATGAACATAAGATATGCAAGTTAATTAAATCGTTATATGGACTAAAGCAAGCACCTAAGAAGTGGCATGAGAAATTTGACTTAGCAATTATATCATATGGATTTAAACATAATAGTGTAGATAGNGTGTTTGTAAAATAAATAAGGAAATAAATTTTCAAATTAATAAATTATTGAGAATAAAAAAAGAGAAGAAAATGATGAAAAACCATTCATTTGGTGTAAGATTTGTTGTAATAATTGGATATGATTTATAGTTTGATATAAAAATGGTGCAAAACTTACCTCAAATTTCGGTGCAGAATTGGAGATGAACTAATTATTTGTTTTAGCTTTTCTAGGAAGAAATAAGGAAAACATGATCCAGAGAATATGGAACTTCTGATTCCAGCCAAACTCATCCAATACACAAAGGAATCTATTTAAATTTCAGGACAATGAAGGATTAAATTCCTAGTCGTACTATCACTTATTAAGCTCTTGTTTGAGCCCCATTTTTTTGGGAAGAATAAAATTTTGAATAGTGTATTGATGAGAAATGTGTGGTTAAAAAATAAGGAAAAATTTTGGATTTATGTGTAATATTATTTTATTGAAAAATGTGTGGTTGAAATGATGTCAAAACACTGTTGAAAAATGAATTTTTCCAAAAAAAATGGGACTCAAACAAGGGCTATATTGTAGCATCACCTAAAAACTGGGGAAAATTTGATTAATAAAAATTCCAAAGACAATGCCGATTATTTTCAAAGCCCAACGGGATAGAAAGTATCAAAATAATACGAAAGTATGTTCCATGTGTTCATGTTGGAGTTGTTTCTAAAAGAATGTATCCGACATTGGAAATGTTTCAAACGCACGGTTCGCTGTGGTTAGATAGCATGGTCCGGGGAATTGAATTCCACGTCGAGAAAGACAACACTAACAAAATTTTAGAAGTATAAGAATTCTACGGAGGAAAAAGATAAGCCTATTGAATATGGCGAGTTAATTGTTACAATGGTCACTGAACTTATGTCTATATCTTTAATTTGTCACTGAAATTCAAAATGTCGAGTTTTGGTCATTGAATTTAGGTTCATATTTTTTATTGTTCATAGAAATTTAAATGTCGAGTTTTGGCCATTGAAATTTGAAAAATGTTGTACATTACTCAATGTAAACTCGATATTTTTCAAAATTCAACATTTATGTCCGTGAATAACGTATGACGTTTTTCAAAATTCAGTGACCAAAATTCGATATTTTAAATTTCGACGAGCAATCGAAGACATGGACCTAAGTTTAGTGATCAAATCTCGACTTTTTAAGCTTCAATGACCAATCAAAGACATGGGTTTAAGTTCAGTAACCATTGGAACAATTAATTCGAATATGGTAGGACTAAACTGCTATAAAAACCAGGCAATCCGACCATTGAAAATTAAATTTGGTTGAACCTAAAGCCAGATTTGAATTAAACAGTTATGCTAGAGGCACAAAAAAAGGTTGAAATTTTTTTTACTGAAGAACACTTGACAATTTTTCATTAGTTTTTGACACGACAATGACAGAAAATGCACCATACATTTCCATGAATAATTCCCTGTAATGAACATCAAGTATCAGGCTTCTTCAATCATTTGTGTTTGGTTGTCTTTGTTCGTCACTGATTTGGTTGCGGGTGGGGAGGGTGGGGGGCAAATAACATCGTCAAGAAAAAGACAGTAACGTGTGTCCTGAAGCCATATACAGATTGTCAAGTTTCCTAAATCAACACCATGACCAGGCCAAAAAGAAAGAGAAAAATTAAAAAATAACACATCTTGTAAATGAATGTGGTAATGTTACGTATATAAGTAATAATATATACATAATAAATACTTACTGGAAGGATAAAGCATCCAATAAAAAGGATTTTAGGCAGAAATTTTATACGATAATTACAAGATTAATCACTAGTAGATATAGTTATACAACTAGTTAACTACACACAATAACAAACAATTACAAAGATCTAATTGAAATGTAAATCAAGTATATAAAACATAGATACACTTTAAGTTATACAGAGAAAAATTGTGATACAGAGAATATCATTCAAAAAATAACTATATAAAAACATGCTGATATACAATTTGACACACATTTTCATTTGTCAATTCAAGAATTTATGTTGACAACCATAAACAAGTGTCGATTCTCAAAAGAAGCAGTACGAATGTGGTTAGAAGCACGAGCCATAGTCTTACTTCCAGGATTTGGAGAATTTTGGTAATGCTCTGTAGACTCTTGCGTGGTTGTTAGTAACTAGTTTACATGATGTTGTCACGACTGCGGCAGTATCAAAAACGGATTCCCGGGAGTAACCCTATAAAGAAAATAACTTAAATTAATTAATCATCTAAATTAGAAAAGAAACATCGGCCAACAGAAGATTACCTTAGGTCCAATCCGGGTTTTCCAGAAATGTTGCTTGGTACTTGGCCGGTCAGATTATTGTTATAAACGAAGCTGACACCGATGACCACAAATGAGTGTGTTAATATTTTTATCGAATAGCAAACAATCTCCTTCTTAAACATGAATTTGATTTCATGTCAGAGCCAATAGCCAGCAAACGTACAAGAATACAATATTTACATCTATGCTCGTCTCCAAATTTGTGAACTAACAAAATAATGATAACAGAAAATAAGCCAGTAAAATTCTCTAGTAGGCGTTTTCAGGCTATTGGCTGATGCAACATTTTCAATCATAAAAAATCATATACAAGTATTGACATAAAATACAACTGAACAAGAACAAGATTGAGAAAGAAAGAGGGAGAGAACAGAGAATTTAAAGGAAGAAAATATCAATTTATTCAATATGAAAGTCTTAACTATTACAATGTATAAGCCCATTTATATAGGGTCTAAACTAGTCTAATATAAGTAAGAAAATAATATAAAATCTATTAAATAAAATGCTAATTATGTTTCTCAAAATAAGTATCATATTTTGAAAATAAACAACTTACAAAATACTAGAAAATCGATTAAATAAAACCCTCATTAAGTTTCCTAAATAAGTATCTAATTTGGACAGTGAATTACATAATATCTCTACTATGATTCCCATCAAGCATTCTGCAAATGTCTGAATGGAATGTAGCTACTTCCACTTCACACATTTGTGGAATAAACCACCCAATAACTTAGAATTTGGTTGAATTTTTACTAGTTTGTTCATTGCTGGATTACGGACAATCGTAATTCATATAATCAAGATTGATTAGCCACTGAAAACTGTGGTTTTAGGACTATATCCCAACATGCAGGAAAAGGTATAAAAAGTTAAGGTTGCTGTATCTGGTATATTGGTAAAGACCTGACAAAACCACCACTTTCTTTCAATCAAGAATGTCGCCAAGCAGCAGGGGATTAAACTTAAATTTATGGTGAGAAAACCACAAGAAAGTATTATGGATTGCATACATAACGCACATGATGGATGAATTGAACACTAGAATTTTCCTAGTGCGATAATGGATATCTGTATGAAACATAAATTTCAACTTGAGAAAAAGCTGGGAATTGAACTTACAGCTCACGCAAGTTTTTCAAGTTTCCCAGCAATGGGGGAATATGACCACCAAGCCGGTTGTCTTCCAAATGCCTGAAGTGAAAGACAATGTGTATTAGGGAAAGAAATTATGTTCTTAAATTGTCCAGAGAATACATGGATGCCAAAATAGTAAATATCTTGACGCATTCAGGTCACTTTGTCACGCAAAAACATCTGGCTATTTACTATCTTGTAAGAAATCATTCTCTATCCACTAAAGTAATGAAGGCAACTGCAAAAAATGAAAAAATGAAAATGGTTCATGACTCACAAAATTGTCAATCCCTTTAATGAACTGAGGTCGGGTATAGTTCCCGACAGACTATTGTTCCCAAGCAAGCTGTCAATGACAAGAGATTAGTAATGAAAGAATCACTTGTGTAAATAGTTTATATATATGCAAATTAATATTTACGTACATGGTTGTCAATGCCGTCATCTTGGAAATATATGGTGAGATCAATCCTGAAAGACCCATGCCCGTCATGTTTCTGCAGACAAGAGGAAAAAGATGAGAATACTGCAATTTCACCTTCTTATGATGATGAGAATAGATGTTCAGGATGATATTATAATTTTTAATGTACAACAAGTTCCAACTCACAAGGTTACTATACGAATTCGGGGTCCTTCTGAGCAAGTAACTCCAGTCCATGAGTATTGACGGGGTAAACACGGATCACCATTCCAATCAACTGGTGGATTCTGGAAACTTTTTTTCAAGCCTTCCATAGCAACAACTGCAATTAAAAAGAACCTAGATATGTATTTTCATACTTTTAAATAAGTAAATAGGTCATGAAAAGAGAAGGAAAGAGACATTATAAGTACCAAGTGAAGATAACCAAATAGGTACCTATTTCAAAAGAGGAGAAATATCACCATGCAAGAGGTCGAATGTATGGTAAAAAAAATTATTTTTCCTTCACTATTAAGAGAACTGGCTTCAAAGAAGTGATTCAAGCAAGCCAATGCCAGCGACTTCATTTCAGAATTATGATTCCAAAAAGTTGGCTATGTCACCGGATTATTAATTTTAGATCAAGAGAACTTATCTAAAGCAGGGTATACAATTGAAAATGATATCATGGTATGTAAGAGAAGATTAGGAGCAGAACCATACCATCACGTGCGAGAGTTTTTCCTCCAACTGTCAGCACTTGAAAAACTTCTCCTGCGTTGATTAGGGGACCAATACTTGATCCAGTAGAAGGAGTTAATGCTATATTTGTCAAACCAGAAAGAGGCCACTGGTTTGCAAAGACAACAACACCAGCTGGAGTCACACTGAGGTTATTATAATAAGTTATCCCATTTATGGTTATGTCAAACATTCTTGAGCTTGTTGAAACACGATCATCGGCAAAATAAAGAGCGACGTAATATGTCGAGTTAGGGAGATATGCTGGAGGCCACATTAACAGCAGGGGTTCTGGTTGCTCTTTTGTCAATCGTGTCTGAAACACTCTCACTGGCGGTAGATTCCAGATACCGGGAACGGAAACATTTTCAGAACTCAACGAGGGAGAATTACTCTCTCCAAATGGCACCCAATAACGATCAAATTGATCATCAGGATATCTGTTGATTTCGCATTCTTAGAGTTAGCCAATTGACAGAGAAAAATACTAATAAACAAATCTTGTGATTAGAAAAAAATCATTCTTTTTAGTTTTTACGAGCAGTAGAAGGGGGCATTGTGCAAGATTCCAGAATGTTGACATTTTCGAGTTTATGCTTTCTCGAAACAAAACAACTTCTATCATTATTGAGAGGCAAGGCGAAATTTATCCTTGCGCCTAAGTACGAAAAATGGCTACCATCTACAACTTTTAACCAAAGTTTGTTGGGATAGACAATCCATGAATGCCAAATTGTGATATCAATCAATGCCAGAGAAGCAATACACACACATTAAAGCAAAATTTAAAGGGAAAGACAATCCAAGAATGCTTAATTTGACAAGTACTAATGTCCACAAAAAAAAAGAAAAAAAAGAAAAAAAAAAGAAAAAAAGAAAAAGAAAAAAAAAGGGATTTGCCCCTAGATTAATTTACTCGAAAAGAAATTACCAAAAATTTTCTACTTTCAAGTATTCGTATTGAGAAATCATGCAAATTCCATAGAAGCAAGAAGTTCATAAATCAACAAAAATAATTAAATTAAAAACTCACTTTATTATCGATCCTCTGAACCCGAAACTGTGCCTTGCAACTAAACTCAAAGCATAAGTATGAAAGTCTGTGGAATTGTACAACTGATCCCACAAAGGCACAACCTCCAGAGAAGAAATAAAAGGATCTGAATCTGTATATGTATTAGCAGCCAAACACACACTCAAATTCTTCCCAGTAGGCTTGAAAATTCCTTCATAATATATAAAATTTCCATTCATATAATCCTCTGTTGTATTCACCACAGCCCATAATGTCCCATCAACTATCTGATCGAACACCGGTGGCCGTGGGTTGCTATAACCACCAATTTCACCATAGAAATATGCAGTCCTCACCATGTATTTCGTCGTACGATCTGGTACTACCGGAATTTCGTAAATTTCACCAACCACTTAGTTTTTATATTCTCACCGTCCAGATATATTTACATAGAAAATTTTTGATCAAAACTATAATGTAAGAATAGAGAATCTCCATTTCCCCCTCCCTTTATAAAGCATAAAACCTCATGCACATGTTTTAACACAAATAACTCAGAACCAAACACTTCATTTAATCTTCTGGCTTTTCTTCTCTTCTTTCCATTCTAAAATGGTTTCCCTGGAAACTGTTCAGGGTAGCTCTAAATGCATTGAACCAAATTCAAGTCCCCGGATTTCGTTCTCTGCTGATTTTCTTGATGAAAATAACTTCATTTCTATATGTCCAAATCCTCAGGCAGAGAAAAAAGAAAGAGAGATAGCGTTAAATGCCGAATTTGAGTTTCTTTCGGCGAATTCAACGAGTCAAAACATGATAACTGCAGACGAGCTTTTCTCCGAAGGTAAGTTGCTTCCTTTTTGGCAAATGCATCACTCTGAGAAACTCCACAAGATTAGCCTCAAAACGGAGAACGATGAAGAGGTAACGGGTGGAAAAGAGACGAATAACAAGGAAGACACCAGAATCAGTTGGTTTCTTGATGATGATCCCTCTCCTCGACCTCCTAAATGCACTGTTTTATGGAAGGAGTTGTTAAAGTTGAAAAAACAACGCGCTTCTACCTTGTCTCCATCTTCTTCTTCCTCATCGTCCTCTTCCAGAGGCTCACTGGTGGATGTGCCTCCAGTCAATGAAAGTAAAGAACGAGTTGGACCTCGAGACAAGACTGTAAAGAGACTCAAGAAGGGGCTGGACAGAACAAGATCGACTAGTATGCGTATAAGACCGATGATCAATGTGCCTATTTGCACACAAGGGAAAAACAGTGCATTGCCTCCCCTTTTCTCCATAAGGAAAGGAAGATTAGAGAGGTAAGAACAAGAAGCTGGTAGCTATTTGTTGGGTGTTTTTAGAAATGTCATTATTCCTCTCTCTCCCTCTCCGTCCTTTTTTTTTTAAAATCATAATTGATTTCATGTTCTTTCTTTGGTTAAATTGTTATTTCAAGTAGAATTTGGTATGATTTACAATGTGGATACTGACTTTACTTTTGTAAGAATGTTTCTGCAACTAATTTCCATTGATTCTAATAAGATTACCTTGAAGGAGAAAGGGGTGTACCAAATCTAAGAGGGACTGTTATAGTTGCTTTAGATTTTCCCACACTAAATCTTGTAATAAATTGAACGGAGTGGCAGAGCCTACAGATTTTCTTTGAACAAGGATTAAGGGCATCTCTACTAAATGCACCAAATCATCAAAATACACCAAATTTTGGTGCAAAACCTCTCCAATATGGCACCAAGATTTGTACATCTATTTGCCGAACTAATTGATAGAGGGTATTTGTATCATTTTTATTATTTATTTTTAATACAATAAATTATTATTATTATGATTCTTATTTTGATTAATAATAATAAAATAAATTTTAACAATGTAAAAAATAATTTTTTATATTTATTAATGAATTTAATATTTTCGTCAATTTAACTTAATTATTTATTTAGTAATTTTTGTGTTTGTAAAATAAATAAGGAAATAAATTTTCAAATTAATAAATTATTGAGAATAAAAAAAGAGAAGAAAATGATGAAAAACTGTTTATTTGGTGTAAGTTTTGTTGTAATAACTGGAGATGATTTATAGTTTGATATAAAAATGGTGCACAACTTATCTCAAATTTTGGTGCAGAATTGGAGATGACCTAATTATTTGTTTTAGCTTTTCTAGGAAGAAATAAGGAAAACATGATCAAGAGAATAAGGAACTTCTGATTCCAGCCAAACTCATCCAATACACAGAGGAATCTATTTAAATTTCAGGACAGTGAAGGATTAAATTCCTAGTCGTTATTATATTGTAGCATCACCTAAAAACTGGGGAAAATTTGATTAATAAAAATTCCAAAGACAAGGCCGATTATTTTCAAAGCCTAACGGGATAGAATGTATCAAAATAATACGAAAGTATGTTCCATGTGTTCATGTTGGAGTTGTTTCTAAAAGAATGTATCCGACATTGTAAATGTTTCAAACGCACGGTTCGCTGTGGTAAGATAGCATGGTCCGGGGAATTGAATTCCACGTCGAGAAAGACAACACTAATAAAATTTTAGAAGTACAAGAATTCTACGGAGTAAAAAGATAAGCCTGTTGAATATGGCGAGTTAATTATTACAATGGTCACTGAACTTATGTCTATATCTTTAATTTGTCACTGAAATTCAAAATGTCGAGTTTTGGTCATTGAATTTAGGTTCATGTTTTTTATTGTTCATAGAAATTTAAATGTCGAGTTTTGGCCATTGAAATTTGAAAAATGTTGTACATTACTCAATGTAAACTCGATATTTTTCAAAATTCAACATTTATGTCCGTGAATAACGTATGACGTTTTTCAAAATTCAGTGACCAAAATTCGATATTTTAAATTTCGACGAGCAATCGAAGAAATGGACCTAAGTTTAGTGATCAAATCTCGACTTTTTAAGCTTCAATGACCAATCAAAGACATGGGTTTAAGTTCAGTAACCATTGGAACAATTAATTCGAATATGGTAGGACTAAACTGCTATAAAAACCAGGCAATCCGACCATTGAAAATTAAATTTGGTTGAACCTAAAGCCAGATTTGAATTAAACAGTTATGCTAGAGGCACAAAGGTTGAAATTTTTTTTACTGAAGAACACTTGACAATTTTTCATTAGTTTTTGACACGACAATGACAGAAAATGCACCATACATTTCCATGAATAATTCCCTGTAATGAACATCAAGTATCAGGCTTCTTCAATCATTTGTGTTTGGTTGTCTTTGTTCGTCACTGATTTGGTTGCGGGTGGGGAGGGTGGGGGGCAAATAACATCGTCAAGAAAAAGACAGTAACGTGTGTCCTGAAGCCATATACAGATTGTCAAGTTTCCTAAATCAACACCATGACCAGGCCAAAAAGAAAGAGAAAAATTAAAAAATAACACATCTTGTAAATGAATGTGGTAATGTTACGTATATAAGTAATAATATATACATAATAAATACTTACTGGAAGGATAAAGCATCCAATAAAAAGGATTTTAGGCAGAAATTTTATACGATAATTACAAGATTAATCACTAGTAGATATAGTTATACAACTAGTTAACTACACACAATAACAAACAATTACAAAGATCTAATTGAAATGTAAATCAAGTATATAAAACATAGATACACGTTAAGTTATACAGAGAAAAATTGTGATACAGAGAATATCATTCAAAAAATAACTATATAAAAACATGCTGATATACAATTTGACACACATTTTCATTTGTCAATTCAAGAATTTATGTTGACAACCATAAACAAGTGTCGATTCTCAAAAGAAGCAGTACGAATGCGGTTAGAAGCACGAGCCATAGTCTTACTTCCAGGATTTGGAGAATTTTGGTAATGCTCTGTAGACTCTTGCGTGGTTGTTAGTAACTAGTTTACATGATGTTGTCACGACTGCGGCAGTATCAAAAACGGATTCCCGGGAGTAACCCTATAAAGAAAATAACTTAAATTAATTAATCATCTAAATTAGAAAAGAAACATCGGCCAACAGAAGATTACCTTAGGTCCAATCCGGGTTTTCCAGAAATGTTGCTTGGTACTTGGCCGGTCAGATTATTGTTATAAACGAAGCTGACACCGATGACCACAAATGAGTGTGTTAATATTTTTATCGAATAGCAAACGATCTCCCTTCTTAAACATGAATTTGATTTCATGTCAGAGCCAATAGCCAGCAAACGTACAAGAATACTATATTTACATCTATGCTCGTATCCAAATTTGTGTACTAAAACAAAATAATGATAACAGAAAATAAGCCAGTAAAATTTTCTCTGGTAGGCGTTTTCAGGCTATTGGGTGATGCAACATTTTCAATCATAAAAAATCATATACAAGTATTGACGTAAAATACAACTGAACAAGAACAAGATTGAGAAAGAAAGAGGGAGAGAACAGAGAATTTAAAGGAAGAAAATATCAATTTATTCGATATGAAAGTCTTAACTATTACAATGTATAAGCCCATTTATATAGGGTCTAAACTAGTCTAATATAAGTAAGAAAATAATATAAAATCTATTAAATAAAATGCTAATTATGTTTCTCAAAATAAGTATCATATTTTGAAAATAAACAACTTACAAAATACTAGAAAATCGATTAAATAAAACCCTCATTAAGTTTCCTAAATAAGTATCTAATTTGGACAGTGAATTACATAATATCTCTACTATGATTCCCATCAAGCATTCTGCAAATGTCTGAATGGAATGTAGCTACTTCCACTTCACACATTTGTGGAATAAACCACCCAATAACTTAGAATTTGGTTGAATTTTTACTAGTTTGTTCATTGCTGGATTACGGACAATCGTAATTCATATAATCAAGATTGATTAGCCACTGAAAACTGTGGTTTTAGGACTATATCCCAACATGCAGGAAAAGGTATAAAAAGTTAAGGTTGCTGTATCTGGTATATTGGTAAAGACCTGACAAAACCACCACTTTCTTTCAATCAAGAATGTCGCCAAGCAGCACGGGATTAAACTTAAATTTATGGTGAGAAAACCACAAGAAAGTATTATGGATTGCATACATAACGCACATGATGGATGAATTGAACACTAGAATTTTCCTAGTGCGATAATGGATATCTGTATGAAACATAAATTTCAACTTGAGAAAAAGCTGGGAATTGAACTTACAGCTCACGCAAGTTTTTCAAGTTTCCCAGCAATGGGGGAATATGACCACCAAGCCGGTTGTCTTCCAAATGCCTGAAGTGAAAGACAATGTGTATTAGGGAAAGAAATTATGTTCTTAAATTGTCCAGAGAATACATGGATGCCAAAATAGTAAATATCTTGACGCATTCAGGTCACTTTGTCACGCAAAAACATCTGGCTATTTACTATCTTGTAAGAAATCATTCTCTATCCACTAAAGTAATGAAGGCAACTGCAAAAAATGAAAAAATGAAAATGGTTCATGACTCACAAAATTGTCAATCCCTTTAATGAACTGAGGTCGGGTATAGTTCCCGACAGACTATTGTTCCCAAGCAAGCTGTCAATGACAAGAGATTAGTAATGAAAGAATCACTTGTGTAAATAGTTTATATATATGCAAATTAATATTTACGTACATGGTTGTCAATGCCGTCATCTTGGAAATATATGGTGAGATCAATCCTGAAAGACCCATGCCCGTCATGTTTCTGCAGACAAGAGGAAAAAGATGAGAATACTGCAATTTCACCTTCTTATGATGATGAGAATAGATGTTCAGGATGATATTATAATTTTTAATGTACAACAAGTTCCAACTCACAAGGTTACTATACGAATTCGGGGTCCTTCTGAGCAAGTAACTCCAGTCCATGAGTATTGACGGGGTAAACACGGATCACCATTCCAATCAACTGGTGGATTCTGGAAACTTTTTTTCAAGCCTTCCATAGCAACAACTGCAATTAAAAAGAACCTAGATATGTATTTTCATACTTTTAAATAAGTAAATAGGTCATGAAAAGAGAAGGAAAGAGACATTATAAGTACCAAGTGAAGATAACCAAATAGGTACCTATTTCAAAAGAGGAGAAATATCACCATGCAAGAGGTCGAATGTATGGTAAAAAAAATTATTTTTCCTTCACTATTAAGAGAACTGGCTTCAAAGAAGTGATTCAAGCAAGCCAATGCCAGCGACTTCATTTCAGAATTATGATTCCAAAAAGTTGGCTATGTCACCGGATTATTAATTTTAGATCAAGAGAACTTATCTAAAGCAGGGTATACAATTGAAAATGATATCATGGTATGTAAGAGAAGATTAGGAGCAGAACCATACCATCACGTGCGAGAGTTTTTCCTCCAACTGTCAGCACTTGAAAAACTTCTCCTGCGTTGATTAGGGGACCAATACTTGATCCAGTAGAAGGAGTTAATGCTATATTTGTCAAACCAGAAAGAGGCCACTGGTTTGCAAAGACAACAACACCAGCTGGAGTCACACTGAGGTTATTATAATAAGTTATCCCATTTATGGTTATGTCAAACATTCTTGAGCTTGTTGAAACACGATCATCGGCAAAATAAAGAGCGACGTAATATGTCGAGTTAGGGAGATATGCTGGAGGCCACATTAACAGCAGGGGTTCTGGTTGCTCTTTTGTCAATCGTGTCTGAAACACTCTCACTGGCGGTAGATTCCAGATACCGGGAACGGAAACATTTTCAGAACTCAACGAGGGAGAATTACTCTCTCCAAATGGCACCCAATAACGATCAAATTGATCATCAGGATATCTGTTGATTTCGCATTCTTAGAGTTAGCCAATTGACAGAGAAAAATACTAATAAACAAATCTTGTGATTAGAAAAAAATCATTCTTTTTAGTTTTTACGAGCAGTAGAAGGGGGCATTGTGCAAGATTCCAGAATGTTGACATTTTCGAGTTTATGCTTTCTCGAAACAAAACAACTTCTATCATTATTGAGAGGCAAGGCGAAATTTATCCTTGCGCCTAAGTACGAAAAATGGCTACCATCTACAACTTTTAACCAAAGTTTGTTGGGATAGACAATCCATGAATGCCAAATTGTGATATCAATCAATGCCAGAGAAGCAATACACACACATTAAAGCAAAATTTAAAGGGAAAGACAATCCAAGAATGCTTAATTTGACAAGTACTAATGTCCACAAAAAAAAAGAAAAAAAAGAAAAAAAAAAGAAAAAAAGAAAAAGAAAAAAAAAGGGATTTGCCCTAGATTAATTTACTCGAAAAGAAATTACCAAAAATTTTCTACTTTCAAGTATTCGTATTGAGAAATCATGCAAATTCCATAGAAGCAAGAAGTTCATAAATCAACAAAAATAATTAAATTAAAAACTCACTTTATTATCGATCCTCTGAACCCGAAACTGTGCCTTGCAACTAAACTCAAAGCATAAGTATGAAAGTCTGTGGAATTGTACAACTGATCCCACAAAGGCACAACCTCCAGAGAAGAAATAAAAGGATCTGAATCTGTATATGTATTAGCAGCCAAACACACACTCAAATTCTTCCCAGTAGGCTTGAAAATTCCTTCATAATATATAAAATTTCCATTCATATAATCCTCTGTTGTATTCACCACAGCCCATAATGTCCCATCAACTATCTGATCGAACACCGGTGGCCGTGGGTTGCTATAACCACCAATTTCACCATAGAAATATGCAGTCCTCACCATGTATTTCGTCGTACGATCTGGTACTACCGGAATTTCGTAGCAGAACTTCTTGAAAAGGTTGTTTTTCAATGGAAACGTGCGGACAGTGGCAAGAGTTCGGAGTAAATCCTTCGTCGTAACGTTCTTCGGAGTCCCCGAGGATATGTAGCCAGTGTCCGGCAGCCATTCTACGCCGTCGATCGTGGACTTTTCGGTGGAGCCACAATTAATTCGTACATCTGAAAGAAAAATTGAATTGTATAAACAAAATGTTCATAAATTCAAGAAATGTCAAACTTTTATATTGGCTGTTTTCATTTTAACCAAAACAAGAACACAGAATGAGATATATAGGAAAAAGGGGGAGATGGGTTTTACCTCTGGGGCGTTGAGAAAGGGAGGGGGCGAGGGCGGAGAATAAAGAAAGGCTGAATAGGAGGGCGGCGATCATGGCTGACGGTCTCGAGAGAGAGAGAGTGCAGAAGAAGGTTTGATGGAGTCGATGGTATAGTGGAGTTGAATGGGTCAGTTGGGGTTGGGGAAGCCCGACAAGAAACGAATATTTTTTTTTATACAGAGAGAGATGAAGTTGGTGAAGAGGAAAGAACATAGAATCACAAACGGGGCCCGGGGGAAGGGGGCGTGGAGTGAGGTGGATGTTAACGCGGGAAATAACCAGGTCAGAATGGAAGATTGTCTTTGAGTGACTCAACGTGCAAGCCTTCATTTTTCTTAATCTCTCGAAATGTGTCGACTTAATCAAATGTTTATAATATAATATTTTTCTGGCCAAACTGTACCAGTGATCCTCAACCTATCTCCATAAAAAGAAGCAACTATTCAACTTTTGATTATAGCTGCACAAGTCACAAAAAAGGTTTAAATCTCTGAATTATCAAATGGTTGTAAGAATTGCATACTAAGACCAGACAAATAAATTGCAAAATGTAATTACGTGCTGAAAAAATTATTGTTCGAAAGGAATTTATATTGACTACAAGAAGACTCCATTGCATGCCCATGTGTCTTTGTATGCTACACCTCATTCGTTGATGCTTAGTTGAAGCAAAAGATACCACGATCGCCGAAGTACCATTTAGCATTGAAATGAGCAAGATACAAATGTTTGTATAAAAACATGATTTAAAGTCAACAGTTTGATGCATTATATGAGATATCTTATCAAAACCACCAGAAAATCACACATGAGGAATATTATGAAAAGGCCAAGTGTTGATATACGCCGCCATGAGGTCGTTCTTAATATACTAGAGTCGTGCATTTTCACCTCCACGAGAGGTAGGAAGTGGGAGTAGAGCATAAGACTTGTCGTGAAACCAACACAACCGGTGTAATTCCCACCAAGTGGCTAGCAGGCCTTCTGGCCCACCACCAAGGGAAAATAGTTGCACTACATTTACAAAATTTTTGCTCACAGATGTTTTACAGAAAAGACACATTAGTGAGGTGGGTGGTTGATTTTTTGGCATTTTATATAACACATGGGGCCCGCACATAGGGGGATTCTGGCCAAATTCTGTGAACAAAAATACTGTACATGTAGAATTTTTCAAGAAAAAAACTAGCTATCCCATTGTAAGTAAGAGCAAATACACACTAGGTATTCAACAAATTATTTTTCATCATGAACTGAAAATAATGTACCATAATCAAGTATTTCGTTTTAGCTGTTAAACAGGCACTTTAAATGGGCCAGTTGTAATAAATTGCATAAGTG
>NW_019251459.1:116747-120106 GCF_002742605.1 Olea europaea var. sylvestris
GAAAACTTAGTTTGACTTTCAAATCTAACCATGCTTTACACATTTTGAAAACCGCTAAAAACGCCATAAATAATGAAATTGTGGAAGTACAAGAACTATTTGGAGTCTTAGAGTATTTTCAAAAGACACTTTAAGCCCCCATTTAGTACATATTAATGTAAAAATGAGAATAAAAAATATAGTCGTTATGGATCCCACACAATAGATAGAAAATGAAATATGGTGGCTTGATGTGATGGATAACGGTCATATTTTTCATTTTAATGGACAAAAAATGATAAACAAACGGGGGCTAAATATGAGATACTCTCTATCTTAAAAAATCAACCCTTAAAATCATATTTCAAGAGACTCTTTGAGTTAACATCTTAATTTAGAAAGTGAGTATGATAATTAAATACATTCAAAGTGTTTGAATTTCCAGTGTAGGAAAATAATAAAATAATATAGAGAAAAATTAGTTAAAATAATAGATAAAAAAAATAATAAATATTTTTTTGAATAGTAAAGTTAAGTGTTAAATATAAAGAGCTTGTTGGGGTATTTTAAAATTTTAACTCTCTACATTTATAAATGCTATCTAAATTATATAATATGTTCTTTAAAATTAAAGAGTTTATTAGAGATGCTCTTACTATCAAAATGACGTGACCATCAAAATGCTAATTCTTTTCTCCATATTGTCTCCTAACTATTAAAGGGTCAAATTAGGCATATTTTCCAACAAGGCTGTGCCATGGCATGTTGCCCATCAAGAGGGATGACACATATAATTCAAGAAAATTTATTATACAAAATCCACAAGAGTGATACTATGTAGTCTCATTGGGGTTGTAATTGCAATTTAGGTGGTATCAAATGATAGGTTAAATGAATTTCATCAATCAATTAATGTCATATTAGCGATATCTAGACTAGGGTTGATAACCCTAATAAAGCTAAATAGCATTACTTACTCCACCAGAGACACCTTAATTTCTCTAACCCCACAACAACACTGCCATGACTTCCAATCAAGTTCTCACCAATCTCTCTCGAGTCATCAAAGTCTACAAAGACGGCACTGTTGAGCGGTGCATAAACGCACCTCACGTCCTACCATCGCCAGAAGACCCAAGCGATGGCTTATTCTCTAAAGACAAAGATTTCATCATTCCTTTTAGCCAGACTATACCTTCCCGAGGTTACAGAACCCAACCAAAAACTCCCCCTTTTAGTCTACTACCATAGTGGTGGATTTTGCATCGTACCTGCCTTCTCATTCCTTCACCATCGTTACATGAACATATTAGCTGCTGAAGCAAAAGCTTATCATTTATGTTGAATACAGGCTCACCCTAAACACCCTTTGCCTGTAGCCTATGAAGATTCTTGGAATGCCCTTCAATGGGCCGCTTCACATGCCGTTGAAGAAACCATAAATATTGAGGAGGAACCAAGGGTTACTAAACATGAAGATTTTGGTAAAATCTATATTGGTGGCGATAGTTCTAGAGGCAATATAGCACATAATATTCTTCTCCGACCTGGGGCAAAATCTTTGCCTGGCGATGTCAAAATCTTTGGTGGATTTCTATACCATCCTTACCTCTAGGGATCAAAGACAATCGGAACCTATAATACTGAGCAGATTTTGGTATATCGGATTTGGTTATTTATTTATCCATCGGTTCCTGGTGGGATTGAGAATCCAAGGAAAGTAGGTGGAACGGTGAAGTGGAGATGGTGGTGGTTGAAGGAGAAGAGCATTGTTTTCTTTTATTTGATCCTTGTCCTGAGAAATCCAAAAATTTGATGAAGTGTTTAGCTTCTGCCATTTCACAGAAGGTCTAATTATAATTGGCTTATTTTTTTTGTTCGATTATCAACCTTGTGTTGGGAATAAATGTTTGAAGAATAATTTCTTAGTTTGGTGTCATTTTGTTGGAACTTGAGTATGGGGACATATCTTTGTAACTAATGACTTTTTGAATTTGGAATAAATCACTAAAACTTCTTTGTGAAATCTGACTTAAGCATCAAAGAACGGTCCGCCACCTTCAAACTGTCCAACAAGCTCTCGGCCTCTCAATTTGCATAGTCCTATGAGTTTAATTTTTGGAGGACACATTCAAACTTCTAAATGATACATGAATATACACACATTTAGGAATGATATTGGATAGAATAATACTATATAGAACTATTGGTGTTATAACGTTAGACTAATTAAGCGACTTGCATACTTTCTTTTCTATGATAGTGTTCAGCACCAAAGATTCTGAATAGCGTTACTCAATTGGATAGGTTAGTAGTGAACTTTTTCAAACATGACTTTTAACATTTCAAAAGTTCAAGAAGTGAATCAAAAGATAAAAATAATAACACGTCCAATCAAAAGATAAAAATAATAACACGTCCTCGGGGACAAGACATGCACTATCGACAAATCAACTATGTGACAAGCATGGCATTTTGGAGTAATTTTGCAAACTTGAGAGTAACTATGAGTTCAGAAATGAGAACATAAATTGCTATACCCATTGCAAAATGGAAAAAAGATTAAAAAATTCCACTTTAAAATTTTAGAGATTGAAAGAACATCTCTTCTTAAAAGAATGCTTTGCATTGAAAGAAGATTTGGAGTTGGACTTCTGGGAAATTGAAAGAATATATATGATCGAGATATGATCTCGATTGAAAAAACATCGAAATATCAATCTCACATATATATAAATTGACGTCAAAACACATCAAAAATCTCCCAAAAAAGGAGAAAGTCCTGCCAAAATTTAGGGGAAAATTTTTCTAGAGTTGGCTTTAGAAAATGTTCTTTATTTTTTATTTTTTTGAGGCCAACAATTTGGGTTCAATTTTAAAAATATCAACCTTGTTAAGAGGGATAATTCAAATAATTATATGTCGTATATTTATTTTAGTGTTATTTGATGTGTACTATTAATATTGTTGGACTAAATGTTAGTGGATAAATATCGGATGAACAAATACCTGATGGACACATACTGTATATGCAACATACAATATTTATGTATACTTTATATGCACCTTATCATATTTGCAGCTTACCGCATATACAACTTATCGTATATATAACTTACAGTATTTACAGTTTATCGTATATGTAATAGCTTATAGTATATGCAACTTAGATACTAGATTTGCATCTACCATTTATGCAGTGAACTTGGATACTACCCAAAATATAGCAGACTAAATTGCAATAAACTAAACAAATTAATCTACTTAAACCAAAATATAGCAGATTAAATTTCAATAAAACAGAACGAATAAACTAATTAGCCAAATCAAAAAATTTTAATTAAGGTCTGTGTGAACACAGTTTCCTTAAAACAGATTTA
>NW_019251459.1:126116-127243 GCF_002742605.1 Olea europaea var. sylvestris
CTTTAACCTATAGTCACAGTATACAACTATTGCAACCAAAACCCAAATGGACTTCAGCAAAACCACAGGATAAAGTTTCACCAAGGTCAACACTTAACCTTTTACTACTAACATTGCTTTCTATATATGGATATTTTCATCCATGTCAACCTTTTATAGTAAACCATTTACAATCTATGGGTTTTATCCCATCAGAAGAGTCGATCAAGGTCCAAATCTTGTTCACATACGTCGAGTTCATCTCGAGTTTCATGGCCTGTTGCTATCTCTTTTAAGTCAACATTTGACTTTATTTTTATGCAATTAGTAGGTTCATCATTTTGAATTAGCAACGCTTGATTAATAATCATGGATTCACACCTTTTTAAAGGTCGAATGATCCTACTAGATTCACATAGAGTTGAAATGTCCTCAGGAGTCTCTACTTTCTGGTCAAAAGTATGTCCCATATCAGATATGGGATCAAACTCGAATTCATCCACTTAGTTAACTATATCTATGGACTCTTGAAGTCTTTTAAGTTCTATTTTGCTCTCACTGTCTTCTCCTAGAGTAAACATTTTCTCTAAGATGGCAATATGTCGTGAGACGAAGACTTTCTTCTCAATGGGTTAACAGAATTAATATCCAAATATCTGTTTTGGATATCCCACAAATATGTAGTTATCAAATTTAGTTTTAAACTTATCCGATTTAATGCGCTTTAAATAAGCGTCACAGTCCCAAACTTTCATATGAGATGAATTAGGATTATTACATTTTCACAGCTCGTGTGGAGTTCTATTAACCAACTTAGATGGGACATGATTTAGTGTGCAGCACACTGCAATCAGTGCATGACCCCAAAACGATTTTGAAAGATTTGAATGGCTTGTTATTAATTGCACTATATCTAATAGTTTACTGTTCATCTTTTCAGATACACTATTATGTTGCAGTATATATGAAAGAGTTCACTGTAAGAGAATCTCATTCTTTTTTAGATAATCTAGAATTTCATCTTTAAGATATTCTTATCTCGATCGGATCCTAGTGCTAGAATATCTTTACCTATTTGTTTCTCTACTTCTAGCTTAAATCTCTTGAACTTTTCAAGAGGTTCATACGGTAATTTCATCAAATACACA
>NW_019251459.1:127894-133260 GCF_002742605.1 Olea europaea var. sylvestris
TTAAATTAATTATGCTCCCACTGTTTAACTAAAATTAATTACCCTCTCACATAAATTTATGGAGTCCAGACTCGACTCCCAGTAGACTGGATCCCATTTGTTATATTAAGATTTTGAGTGTACTCAACAAGTTTTAATAAAATATTTGGGTAGATACTATTATCAATTGTATCTCCATACAACTCCCAGATCGTTAAGCTGACAACTCTTTATCTTTACACATCTTATATGTTAGCTTAACATGCTCCTAAAATTTATCTCTTTGAGTGTACTCAACAAAAGATAAACTTTAGTTAAGTAGAACTCATCATTCAGAAATATCCAATATTTTATAGTGTCAAACATATCCCTAATATATCAGCCTTGAGTGTACTCAATAAGTTGAGACGATTTGGGACTCTGATTTTTCACTATAATGATGGAAGGCAAAAGTAAGATATGACTTAATATTTTATTGAGGGTTTTTGTATTCAAAGGTTTCATCAACAACAATAGAATCATATATATTTTATTATACATCTACCGTGCAAATAAACACATATATAATATAAAATAATAGTGTGGACAATTATGAATTTTTACTATCTAGTCTTCCCAATCCATTAGGAAGACTAGTTGGTCAATTCCTAGGGGCATTGCATTGATCAGTATTAATGTACCATCTCCATGGTCTCCTTCTCTTCTTGTTTCTTCAATTAGTACAATTGCAACATGTATCCTATACTAGTTGGCACGTAGGCCTAAATGAAATTAGACTCGCAGGTCCATGGTAACAATAATAATAACGAACTCACAGCTCCAAATTGATTAAGAGCTTGCAGGCCCACAAAACGACAAGATTAAAAATCAACCATTCAACACATCCATATGGTCGAGTCCATAATCATCCACTAATAATGCATTTATCACATAAATGTATGCCTATATAATATCTAATATTATATGCAAACATGTTACAATTTTCTAGCAATTAAGATTGTCTAAACTCTTTTAGACAAATGGATCGGAACAATTAAATAATTAATTAATCATATTAATCAATTATGTAATTAGAGGACATATTTAATTAAAATCAAATTTTAATTAAATGAGTTCAACTCCAATTCCACAATTATAGGTCGAGACTATTTAATTAAAATCAAATTAGAGTCTAACTCTAATTTCAAAATTTAAAGTGGTTGAATTTAATCAAAATCAAATTTTAATTAAATAGCAAAATTAGAGTCCAACTCCAACTTCAAGATTTAGGGCGAATTTGATTAATCAAAATCAAATTTTAATTAAACAATATATTAGAGTCCAACTCTAATTTTAAGGGAAAAAAATTTAGGACAAGAGAATTTAATTAAAATCAAATTTTAATTAAATGTCAAATTAGAATTCAATTCTAATTTCTAGAATATATTCAGGAGAATATTTAATTAAAATCAAATTTTAATTAAGTATTAAATTAGAGTCCAACTCTAAATTAAATTGAATTAATATTTTAATGTAGGATAATGTTCCTAAATAAAATAAAATTCAATTTAGGGTCAAATTTAATATTTAAGTTAAAATCATATTTTCACGAAAATATAAAAAGTCATCAATTTTAAATAAGATTTTAAAGGGTCAAAATTGAAGTTTTAGGTCAAACCCATTTGAAAATCAATCAAATTTAAACACTTTCAAAATCTACAATTTGACCCAAGTTTAAAATTAAAAACTAAACCCTTCCAATTAGCACATTGCAGAACAGGTCATTCTAATTGCACTGTAGCCCTTCACTTTAAAATTGCAAAATGACCCCTTTTAAAATAATTGCACCCAAAGGTGCACAATTTCCCAAATTGCAACTCAAGCCCTCGTTTCCAACACTTTCTCACCCGATTTACAGGAACCCTAAAACCTTAGAGACTTCACCCTTTCTCCTCCTTTTTACAGTCGGCGGCGCCGCTCCATTTAAGGTGACAGGGCAGTGGCGCCGCGACCATGCCACACAACAGCGTTGATGCTGCAAGCAGCAGTCGGTTGTGGGATTAACAGCTGCGCTCGCCGTTGCTATTGACGGCGGCGACGAGCGTCGCAACTGCAGTGGCAACAACTGCATTGTTGTCGCAACGCCGACAACAACTTTTGTCGCCGGCTTTCCGCCAACCGGTTTTTTTTTTTTTTTTTTAATTTTGTTTCCAATCCAAAATAATATTTTATTCAAAACTAATTTTGAAAAATTGAATTAGTTGTTAGAAACAATGAAACGAACAAAATCAATTATTGATTATGCACAAAAATTCAAAACAACCTCTAACAAACACAAAGTAGGCTCTGATACCACTGTTGGGAATCTACTTAACGTATGCAATGGAAATTCAAAACAATTTTTGATTCCCATAAAGAATCGTCTATGTATTTAAATAGAAACTGTGATAAAGATTATACCTTTTACGAAATCTGCAAACTCCTTTGCTTTTCACTTGTTCCAGCAACTTTAATCTTCCACCCACAGCTGTACAATTGTTCAGCCCCAACGGTGATCCACACAAAAAAAGATTGTAATATTAGGGTTTTTCTTGTGATAGCAAGAATAAATGAGAAAATCTCTACAATTTTGAAAACCTTAATCATATTTATATAAGCCCAAACGGATTTGGCCTGACTCGGTCCAACATTTAATTAACCCATTTAATTAAATTCGATTTGTGAGTTAATTAATCCAATTAATCAATTCAGGCCTATAAATAAGCAACCCAATTAATTAATTTATCCAACACTTGTTAAATTAATTAATTCACAAATCACAATCTTCTAGTTCTCCTTTTGTGTGTGACCCATCAGGTTCCCGATTACGATGTCTAACGACGTGAAATATTATTTTGATCTAATCAAAATTGATCAATTAAAATATTTTATTTAATTTATCACCAATACTCACTCGTATTAATTATATATTGAAATTATTTATATCCAAAGTTGATTGAACTTAGAGTATAACACTCACACTTACAATTTGACAATTGATTACCATAATTCTCATCAAAATCAATATGATTTAGAAAATTCAAATTTTGGAAGTTAGATAGGAAAGTTGCACAGCGACATGGAAGGATTCGAAAAACTTGAGCCTGTTCTGCCAGCAATTGAATTCCTAGAAAAGTCTGGAATTTACGTTGGATGACAGTGTTTACTTCTTAAGGGCTGACAATTGATAGATGCCTAGAACTGATGTAATCACATGATTTTCAGTAATCTTATCTCATTATGATTCGTGGGACATATTCGAAAAGCCTGAGCCTTTATATTGAGGCCAACCATCAAAATCCATTCACAAAATCACATAGATTACCCTATGATTATCAAAAGCCATTCGCAAATTAGATGGTTATCACAAGCCAAAGTTGTTATTATATTATCTTTCAAGTCCATGATTTTCAGTAATCTTATCTTTTGATGATTTTGTTAAAATTAATTTAATCAGCTCTTACAGTATACGGACAAAACGATTTGTTTATGAAATCAATTTCCTGCATAACGCATGACACAAGCAGAATATAAAGCTTACTATGACAGAAATGTGAATTTGACGGAACATACGTCTATTTTAAGGGGCAACAGAATTTAAGACTACCCAAACTGGAACACTATTTCACCTATAAGTAATTAACCAATAAATTATTTTGCATTTGGTTAACATTAAATATGATGGACAGATCAAATTTAGGTAAAGGTGAAAGAATCATTTATCACATTTTTATGGCGGTTTTAGATGCAAAATACAATAATTTGTCACATTTTAACTAATAATCAAAATTCTCTATTCAATTGAGAAACAATAAGATACAAAATTAGGCTGAAAATAAACATGATAACATAATTCTTTATCATTAATGATTCAAAATATGAAGAAAGATAGTTTTTTACTGTTAACATGATATATTTAAGGACAATATGGAAGAAATACATCAGATAATGTTTAGGTGCAGCATGTCATTCATCATAATTTATTACCTATGACACGACCGGTCCCGAATCACTCCAGTGGACCCGAAACATGACGTACGCCAATGATAGATGCTGACTAGATGTCAAATCTATCACCAAGGCTGACCATGAGTTATTTCAAGATATGCAACAAAATCAAATGCTTATGTAAGACATAATGTGATGGTCCCAAAATATTTACTCCGTGCTTCATCAATAAGAGTTATAATATTTAATATATCGTGTGGTTGTCATTCCGAAATCATTAGGATCTTTCAGCTAAAAAGAATCAATTGCTACATGTAGGATAAATTACGGGAAAATATATGAGTTGATAGTTCAGTGAGTGGAGAAGTTCGAAAATAATTATACCTTTTCATTTATACATTTTTATTGAAAATCAAATTCACATCATTTGATAATTCACAAGTTACCATCATGTATTTATAGTCAAAAAGTGAAATATTCACATAAGGTCATAAAATATCATTTTAAAATCATGACATAAACATCAGTTGATGACCATGCTATAATCTCATAATATCAAACGTGCTGAAAAAATCCATAAAAAATGTACCCTCTGACTGAAATATATAATCCGCCCCTCGGGCTAAAAACTTTCGCCACGAGCCTTTGGTCCCTCCGTGAATGAAAGTCAATCTCAAAAATCTCTCATAATCAATTCTAGAATACGGTCAAGATCTCTCAGTGAACTATATGTGCACGGTCGAGACCCCTTCATCTCTGGTCCAAGACCACTCAGTGTAGTATAGAACACGATTAAGGCCCCTCAGTGAACTAGAAGAAATATATCATCACGGGTATTTTTCTGATTGATCTCAAAATCATATCTCATATTCCAATTTACAATGTAACGTATACAATTTTTGAAATTCCACATGTATCATAATAAAAGATATTTTCATAATAACCATGTAATTCAAACACATATTTGCATATAATTACACATACTTTAACAATAAACTTAATTTATAAATACTTTAAAATATTTATATTTTTCCACTCACAGTACTATGTTCGCAAAATCAATCAAGTTGGTAAACTGTTGTGATGTTAGTATCGTCGCCTGAAATACGATATAATTTTTAAATAAACAATTAATTATTTTAAATAATTTCAATAATTAAATAGGTTATACTCAAACTTAATCATTTCACGTTTAAGCGATTTCTACAATCTCTTTAATCACTAAAACTAGTTTTTCTTTCATTTTATTCAATTTCATAGTTTATTATACTTAACCCTTTCAATAAAATTGAATTTAGTCTAACAATATAACAACTATAAAATCAAATATAACTTAACAATAAGTAACTTTTTACCTACCTTTCAAAATTGAGGAATTCAAACCTAATAATGTAGACCACTTAATTTTCAACACGTTGGTA
>NW_019251459.1:133321-161523 GCF_002742605.1 Olea europaea var. sylvestris
CCCCCCCCCCTTTTTCTCTCTCTTCTCTTTCTCGTTCTCTCTGACTCTCTATATATATGGAAATGAAATGGGTTTGTTTCATTTGTGTGAATCACCGCCTGACCCCTTTTTTTTTTGGCTTGGCTTGACAATTTTGACTTTTCCTTATTATTATTATTATTATTTTAAGGTGTTACAACCTAGTAGAAACTATAATAAATAATATGCACGCTAAAAGGAGGCACTTGGAATCAATTCGGAACCAGCGACTAAAATTGAATCGTTCACCCAATTTAAATTGAATAAATCTAGCGTTTCTGGAGATGTGAGTAGAATCAGTTCAAATATGTTTAAATTTTCTTCTTACGTTTTTTATACTGTATCTAAAGGATTAATTAAATCAATGAGTGCAAACATCAAGGAATAAACCAGGGATTGTCCAGTTGAAGAAGAACAAGAAAGTAACTCAAAAATAGCAACGAAGAATTAAAAGCGACCAATAGTGGAGGGAGTGGCATCTCTGAGGATGACTGCAATGGTTCTCAAGAACTAAATGAAGGGGAAAACTTAAGACAGTCAAAAATCAAATGGAAAAGCAAGAGCTAGCAGGGGTTCTACAACTTATCCTCAAAGTCTTTATGCAAGGGTAGGTAATAACTTGACATGATCGGAATAAGGTTATATACATTCTCAACGAGTTGTTCAAGGGTTTCTGATATCATTTTATCCAATTTTGCAGAGAAAAAGAGAAAGGATTAATGAGAGATTGAAAATCTTGTTGAACCTTGTCCCAAATGGAACAAAGGTAAATCATTAAATGAAACTCTATCAAACTAATGTTCTTCCAAAATCTAGAGGGTAGTATCAAAGATGGCTTCGCCCTTGTTTGTATCACAAAAAATTACTTGTAAATTATAAAGAAATGAATTACAGGCAGATCATTGAATGAAATTCATCACCTTGAAATTAAAATCAGAACAAATATTAAAATAAATTTTTTACAATACCAACTCCAATTTCACTCCCCTAAGCATAATGTCACAATTGATAAAGCCCATTTTAATAAAACAAAATTTTTTTGTAGTTAATTCTACTTTTTTTTTCTTCAAAAAAGTAAACTAAAATTATCATGAAAACTTCACAATCCGCCAACAACTACATTCAGTTCAAAATGGGGAAACAAAGAAAATAATTAAAACTATACTAATCAAGCATCATTAAAAACGTAAAATTTCTGTTTGAAAAAAGATATATTCGAATAATTAATTAAAGATTAAAACTTTCATATAAATCCAATGGTTCATATTAAACAAATTCTTTGAATTTCAGAAAAATCAATAAAAGCACCAGATTTATTTAAAAAAAGCCAAAAAATTAATTGAAGATTAAAACAAAGCTGATAGGAATACCTTTAAGACTGCTTGCAGAACACAAAATTTGTACGTAGTAGATTAAGCCGAAATTCATTGACCAAAAATAATGTGGTGGCAGATGAAGAGATTGGGACTGCAAGCAAATTGAATTAATTAGGTTTTGGTAGCAATCAATGATGAGATTAAGCCAAAAAGCGAGAATAATTTTTGGTGAAATTTCTGGAGGCAAATAAAGGGGAATGTATGTCGTGCGTTTAGATTTTAGAGTGGGTATGCGAGGTGGGTTTTAGATTTACAGTGGGTATGTGGTGGGTTTTTAGATTTAGGCTTAATTTTTTTTTTTTAATAATAATACTTTTAGGTTTTTAGATTTAGAGTGGGTATGTATGGTAGGCTTTAGATTTAGTATGTGGTGGGTTTTTAGATTTAATTTGTTATTTTAAATATTGATAAAAAAAATAATAGTACTTTCTCTCTAACTTTTTATTTTTTTTCTCTCACTTCAAATTACTTTTAATATAATAAAAATTTTCCCGCTAATCATTAGCCTACAAACATGTCAAATATTATTTGTCTGCAAAAGATATATCTTGCCCATAAATGTTTATATCTGGAAAAGAAAAAAAATTGTAGACACAAGACATCCTACTATTGAAAAATTTGAAATAAATCATAGCCCTACAAAATATTTTTTTCATAGGGAAAAGTAAATTTCACCTACAAATCATAATTTGTCAATGAAAATTTTGTAGGGAAATGCTAAATTTCTTGTAGTCAATTAGCTCCCGTTTGGCCCCCATTCTCTTTCTCATTTTTTTTCTCTCTTATTTTCAATCACACAATCTTCCATAAAATAATATTATACGTAAATAAAAAACTTTTCATTCTTTTTCAACCACACATTTTTCAAAAAATACTATTTAAACCATTAAAATTTGGAAGAATACAGGCCAAATGGGGGCTTCTGTCTAAGCCCTTGTTTGAGGCCCATTTTTTGAAAAAAAGTATTGTTGAATAGTGTTTTGATCTCGTTTCAACTACACATTTTTCAATAAAATAGTATTATATGTAAATTTAAAATTTTTCTTTATTTTTTAATCACACATTTTCACCAATAAACTATTTAAGAACACATTTTTTGACAAAAATGGGCCTCAAACATTCGATAAAATTCATTCTAAAAATAACGTTGCTGGTGATTGTTTTGTTTGAGATAAATCAAGCCACTTTGTAAAGGATTGTAGAAATATGAAAGGAAAGATGTGAATAATCAAACATATATAGTAAAGGATAAGAACTTCTTTATTATGGTGACAAAAAATAATTTAACAAGCAACATGACAAGTTGTTGGAGAGATATTTTGAGCTACCAAGCATATTTGTTGCACGAGAGGTACATTTCTTCATTCACTCCTATTAGTGATAGATAATGTTTATTTATGGGGAATGGGAAATGAACTATAATGCTTAGGTTCACTTCTCCTTAGTTTGAAATATGTTCTTTTTATAGTTGATATTAGGAAAAATCCAATATCAGGTTTAATATTAGTCAAAAAGAGGTTTAAGATTGTATTTGAGAGTGATAAAATAGTACTATCAAAAGGTGTTTTTTTGGGAAAATTATGCAAATGGAGTGTGTTTAAACTTAATGTTTCTATAATTAATAATAAAGAATCTACTTCTTCTGTTTATGTGCTATATTCTTATGGTATGTGCCATGCTAGACATAGACATATTAATATAGCTTCTATTAAAAAATTAATGAGTTTGAGAAACATTCCTAAGACCGATAATTTTTCAAATTTCATATGTGAAACATGTATTGAATCTAGGTATGCTAGAAAACTATTCCCTAAAGTTGAGAGAAATACATTCGGATTTATGAGATTTAAAAAGATATGTTATTCATGATGAAAATAAGTATTTTATTACTTTCATCGATGATTTTTCTAGAGATTGTTACATTTATCTTTTTAAGAGTAAGGATTAAAGTTATTCAAAATTTATTTCATATAAAATTAAAGTTGAAAATCAGCCAAACAAAACTATTGAAGTTATAAAATTTGATAGGGGATTAGAACATACCGGTAATTTTGACAAATTTTGTGTTGATAATGGGATTATTCATGAGGTTACTCCCCCCATTTTCCCTAATCAAATGGTGTAGTTGAACGAAAAAAATATAATTGTTAAGGATATGGTCATTTCACTGCTAAACTCTTTTTGGATTGCCTTTTGACATGTGGGGGAAGCTTTTCTTATTATCCGTTATATTCTTAATAGAATTTCTAGTTATAAAAATGATAAGAAACATTATGAAATAGAGTAGAACACCTTCATATAGATATCTTAACGCATGGGAGTGTTTAGCTAAAAGCTCTAATGCGAACCCATGTAACAATTGTAACTACAAAATCTACGACAGATTCTCAAATCCAAAAAAGCCAAGAATCAACATTTGGAAAGCTCAACCCAATAAACTATTGAACCAAAGAATCAAGACAATCGCAAACAATATCTTGACCCCGTGATCACAAAACTTATGAAAGTTATTTGAATTGTTGAAAGCCTCAAGAATTTAATTCTTGACAAGTTCAGAATTAATTGGATGAAGAACGAGTTGAAAGCAATATATCTTGCAATAATATCTCTCAAACTGTTCGTTTTACAATGAAAATAATAATCATATTTATATGGAATCCCTAAAAAACCTAATTAAAAACTGAATCAATAATTTAAATATCAAGAATTACCATAAAACTAAAGTTTTAACTAAACTAGGATTCTTTCCAAAAATTGAAAAATTCGTTGCTGGACTTGTGCTATGTAGCCACATTGTGTTGGAACATGCGGTCACACAGTTCATCAAAACCCTCCCTTTGATTCTCGGTATAGAGGCATGTGGTCGCATGCGTTGGTGTACCATGCGGTTGCATAGATGACATTCTCAGCTCCATTATCCTTTGCTTGAACTTTGTTGATCCATCTTGTTCCTTCTTCTATGCTCAATATGAGACCTGTCATTTTGCTTGTTGTGCTTTGTGTTTCATCCACTGTAACTTGAACAAATAATCACATGGCTATTCTTGACCTTCTTTGCTCATGAACTAATCATTGGTCCTTCCTCCACAATCAACGGGTCCTTATCTTTGCTAACTCTCGCATCATGAATCTCATCAACCTTGATTCCAACACTTAAGAGAATAATGCTTGATCCGAAAACTATCGATTTTTTTTATAGGCTATGCTTTTCATAATAATGCCTACAGATTTTTACTCAATGATTCTAAAGATAATTTCATTAATAAGATTACAGTTTTTCAAATTAGAGATGTTGATTTTTTTTAAACATAGATTTAATTTTTTTAAAAAATTGAAGGACTAAGTAATTATGTTAGTGTTACTCCTAGAATTAGAAAGGAGCCTAGTGAATTAGAAGAAGCTGAATTTAGAATAAACAAAAGACCAAAGACTGTTACTTCTTTTGGTCCTAACTTTTAGTTGAGAATGATCCTAATACTTTTAGTGAAGCTATGACTTCACAAAATTCTATCTTTTGGAAGGAAGCAAGGAATAGTAAATATGATTCTATTTTGTCTAATAATACTTGAGAGTAGTAGACTTTACCTCAAGGATGTAAGACCATTGGATGTAAATGGTTGTTTAAAAAAAATAAAATCAATCTGATAGTTCGATTGATAAGTTTACAGTAAGACTTGTAGCTAAAGGATATAGATAAAAAGAAAGAGTTGACGTTTTTGATACTTATTCACCTGTTTCTAGGATTGTGTATATTAGGATGTTAAATGCTATTGCTTCATTATATGATCTTGTTATTCATGTCAAAAATTCATTTTTAAATGAAGATTTAGAATAAGAGATTTAGATGGATCAACCTGCCGGATTTGTTGTAAAAGACATGCATGATAAAGTATGTAGACTTAAAAAATTTCTTTATGGTCTTAAACATGCTTCTAAGCAATATCATGAAATTTGATACAATTTTGACATCTAATTGTTATGTGATAAATGAAACAGATAAATGCATATATAGCAAAGTTGAAAATAATAGTGTTCTGATCATTTGCTTATATTGATAATAAGTTGATTATGAGAACTAGTTGAGATGTAATTAATAGGACTAAATAATTTCTAAAAAAAGGCACTTCAAAGATGAAAAATGGAATCTTGCTATTGTTATTCCAGGAAATAAAATAGTAAAATATTTAGAGGGAATTACTTGCCAAAACACCTTATGATGCAAGTTATCATTGAGAAAACATTTAGGCCCTCATATTTCTGCTTTAGAATATACTAGAGTGATTGGTAGTCTCACTGATCTCAGGAACTGTACAAGACCTGATATAGCATATGTAGTTGGTAGACATAGTAGGTATACTAGTAATTCTAATAGTAAACATTATGATACTCTTTTTTGAGTCTTGAGGTATTTGAGATACACTCTAAAGTGAGAAATACATTATACCGAATTACCTATTGTACTTGAGAGATATTGTGATGCTAATGATAATTGGATTTTGGATACTAATGAAAGTAAATCTACTAGTGGATACGTTTTTACTTTAGCAGACGTTGTCGTATTTTGGAAATCTACTAAGCAAAGCATTGTGAAATCTACTATGAAGTTCATAACCTTAGATAAGGCAGGTGAGTAGGTTAAGGAATTTCTTTATGAATGTTACTTTGTGGTCTAAACGACTTCCAGCTATTTCAATTCATTGTGAAAGTCAAGTAACTATTTTAGGAGTTCAAAATTCATCTTACAATAGAAATTAGTTTAGACATGTTAGTACGAGGCACAATACTATGCGTCAGCTATTTAAGGATGAAGTCATAGCTATTGACTATGTGAAGTCAAGTGACAATATTGATGACCTATTAACCCAAAGATTAGCTAGAGGTCTAGTTTAGAAAGCATCAATAGGGATGAGGCTAAAGCCTATTAGAAGCTAGATTACCTATAATGGAAATTCAACATTGCAACTGGAGATCTACAGACAAGGTTCAATGAGACAACAAAGTTATTGGAGTAGTTTGTGTGAGTACTATATTGTATTTATTACAATCCCTCCCTATGATGTGTAGTACCAAATGTATTCATTAGAGGATGAACTAATGCTCTCAAGGCTTACTATATCTATTATTCAGTGGGGTGTTTAGTTGTAGTGCAATCTTGATAGAAGCACCTATTTGATTGTAGAAGTGGGGCCCCTTCCTATGAGAATTGAGACTAATTGTCTACAGTACTCAAATAAATTAAGAAGGTTCATGGTTGAAATGAACACAATCGCAAGAACTCAAAGATTGTCTTCAAAATCATGTCTGTGTTTTGTTGTCTCAGTTTGCAATTTTAATTGTAAATTTCAAGACATAGCTCACTCTACAATTAGCAGATTCGATAGAATATACAAATCCAAAGTCCAAGTCGAACGACACCTAAACCTGCGTAATTTCTTTTGTACTTCATAATAATGTTTATATTTATTTTATTTTTTTCATGTAGGGAATTATTAGATATATATCAAATATAGTATTGGAAAGAAATACTCACATTAGATAAAATGCTCCAGTGGTAAAAACTATTGAACCTATGTGAGAGGTCGACGTTTAAAATCACATTTCACTCTAATAGTAAAAAGTCTATAATTGAGAGTTTGGGCTCTTGGATTCTTTGATTAAAATAAATTTTTTATTAGTTTTAATCATTTTCTAATATATTTTTCTTGGTCAACCTAGCGACTACAAAAATAACGTTATATAAGTAGTTAATTGGCGATTTGTTGAAATAATAAAATATATCAAAAAATTAAATCAAAGATTGGAAGTTACGTTGCTTGAACCATATAAACTCCCGTCTTCGACTGAAATCATTTTTCAAGTTCGAAAATTTCTAAAACTCGTTTTTAAGATTATTGTGCTATTTTTAGATATTGTTTTAGAGTACTACTGAAAGTTCTAAAAATTACTTGTGGTCGCTACATAAGTGATTCGATTATGTATAATGAGAGTAATTATTCAAAGAGGTTGCATTAGTTTATGGTGAACAATTTTACTTTAGGACATCGTGCTGTCACGAGTCTCGATCGATAAGTTTTTTCTACATTTTACTATTATTATTATTATTTTTTTCAACATAAGTCATTGCCATCTAATTTCAGTTTGATCACCATATTTCGTGTTAAAATTGTCCTCTGTAACCACAGCTAAACATTATATTACTCCAAAATATTGAAGCAGAATCAAGAGATCTAAATTCTTTTGTAGAAAAAATTGTAATTCCTGAATTCTTTTGATTGACATCATTAACAATCCCGACACAATTTCGTTTGTTTAAGAGAACAAAAAGGAGAAAATAAATGCCAAAAGGCAAAAACTAAAAATTAAGGAAAGAAAGAGCCCATATACTTTGAAGTTTTTAATAAACCACATGGCAAGAATTTAGCAAATGCCTGCTTTTCCCTAAGAAATACTTATGCCCCTCGTATCGACCTAACATGCTCTACTTCTGTATAAAAATGCAAAACCTAAATAATACATGCAAAAGTTGGTGTGAAATATATATATATATATATATTTTTTTTTTTTTAATTTTTTTTTTTGAAAACACATTATTCTTTTATTAATAAACCCTTACTTGTGGCGAAGGAATACCGTAGTTACATCCAAATCAAAGTAAACCAAACTTTGTGTAATCTAAAACAACATTGTAAGATTTAAAGACAAACTATGAGTAGAACAGCCTCGCAAATTGGCGATGCTCAGTTTATCCATACGCAAAGCTCCTCTAACTGATGATGGGATTGTGATAGAATCCATCCAGATCTGTGAAATATAAGACGCTCCCAATTTTGACAGGATATCAGCTATCGAGTTGCCTTCCCAATATATGTGTTGAACTCTACAAGAGATTGTTGACAGCAGGTATTATATTTCTTCCCAGTAATCTTCTAGATACCAAATACCACAAAACTTCCTCTCTAACCAATTAACGATAATCAATGAATCAATCTCCACTTCAAGACGATTAATCCCCAATCTTTTAGCATGTCAAAGCGCATATAATAATGCCAATAGCTCAGCTCTATTATTAGTATCCTCACTGAGTTCCTCAGCAAGGCTATGACAATATCACCTCTTTCATTTCGAATAATACCTCTAGCACCACAAAATCCAAGGTTAACCAGGCAGCACCCATCAGTATTGAGTTTATACCACCTCTCCAATGGTCGTTGCCATCTCACTACTTTAAAGTTTTTTCTTTTAATCAGCTTGTTCGGGATATTAAGTTCCCTTAAAACTCATTCATCTCTTCTATTAAGTGTTCTCACTTCTTTTAATTTTAGCCCTACCCAAAGAATCCAAACTTTAATTTTCCTCCAATTAGCTTCTATAGATTCCCTCCTGTCCTCCATCCTGGCTGAACATCGCCACATCCCTAAGTACTAGCAAATTATACTAGGAATAATACTCATTAGAGTACCTTTATGTGATGTTTGTTTTGCTCTTCGGAACCAGGTTTCTACACGCTCCCTCCATCCTCGAGTCTGCAAATATCGAATTCCCAGTAAGGTTGAAGCTTTTTTCCAGATTTGTTGAGCAACGTCACCCAAGGCCAATACGTGTTCTAGATCCTCATATCCCCCTTGAGAGCAACACATACATTTTGATGCAATGGGAATGCCTGCCTTTCGAATTTTGTCGTCTATAGAGAGGCCCCCTTTCATGGCCAACCACATACTTAATGAAATCTTTTTCAGTAGGGTTGGGTGCCAAATCCAATCATGCCACTGTGATATCTACCCCTGAGTCGAGCAGCTTCCCAAGCACTTTTTGCAAAAAAAATTTCATCCAAGCTTTCAGTCCAAATCAGTTTGTCCTTACCTGTATCATTTTTTCCCAATTTAACAAGAACTTCTATGCTTGATCTCTCCCAACAAGGTCCTCCAATAGCCTTTCATTCCACCTGTTGTCAGCTTTAAGATCTTTGATCGAGATTTTAGGCTGTTTGACCACCATCATCCAATCCCACAAAGGATCCAAGTTTGACCATCTATCCTATCAGAACGAAATGCTACCCTCCTTCACTCGCCATCTAGATCGTTTAAGAATATCTAGCATGCACCTCATAACCATCTTCCCGAATCTTAATCCTTTAGTAGCATCCACCTGAGATATATATTTGCCCTAAAAAATTTTGAGCAAAGAGATGTTTTAGTCAAAATTTTCCTAGCAAATTTCATATGTAGGGCTAATTGCACTTCATGTAGACTACGAAGTCCAGCACCACCTTCTTTGATAGGCATACAAAATTTGTCAAATGCTACCATTTCTTCTTAGGCTTTCCATCCGCATATCCTCAAAAGAAATCACTAAAGATTCCGTTGATGACTTTTATAACCGAAACAGGAGCTTTAATACAAGAAATCAGATGCAGAGGTATGCTTGTGAGAACATGTCTCAGAAGCAGCAGTCTAGCCCCTTTAGATAATACTCTACTTTGCCAATCTCATACGACTTTTTTCTACCACTTTCTCAAGATCTCAAGCTCTCAATCGTCCCTTGATTATAGGAATCCTTAAGTATTTGAACGGGAATTTACCTTCTGTGAATCCAGTGAGTCGTAAGAGCATCCGTTTGATCTGTTTAGAGAAAAGGATGGATGTTTTGTCAACACTTACAACCTGTCATGACCAATCTTTTTATTTTCAGAATACTTCTTTAATACCTCTTAAAGATTTCTTCCCACCATTTGCAAATATCACAATGTCATCAGCGTACAGAAGGTAAGAAATTAGGGGAGCCCTCCTTGGCAAGGAAAAAGATCTTATGCTCCCATCTTCATATTTAGCTCTCAATATCTGGACAAAACTTCTTCAACCACGATAAAGAGATATGGGGACAGGGTATCCCCTTGTCTTAGACCCCTTCCACCTTTAAAGAATCCCTTCATAGTTCCATTCATCATCATAGAATACCAAGGAGAATTTACACACTGTCTTACTAGATCACAGATCTTGGAGGAAAAACCAAAAGATCTCAATACGTGCATAAGAAAGTCCCAATCAATGCTATCATATGCTTTGGCAATATCCACTTTAAGCACTACATTTCCACCCCTTACTGGTTTGTGAAGGTAATGAATCATCTCTTGAGATAGAGTAATATTATCAAAGATACTTCTCCCCAGGATAAAAAAACCTTGCTCCATAGAAATAATTCTTGGTAGAACTGAGCATAGACTGATTGGTTTGAACTTGTCAAAGCTCGAAGGAGAAGCTATCTTAGGAATTAGCACCACAAAGGATGAGGAGTAAAATCTTGGAATATCTGTACCTCGAAAGAAATCGCACACTGCCTCCACGACATCTTCACCCACAAGTCCCAACAAGATTTATAGAAACTTGAGCCAAATCCATCAGCCCAGGGCTACTGTCAACCGGGATAGAAAAGATTGCTTCTTTGACCTCCAAGAGAGTAGGAAGCCTTCCTATTTCCTCGTTCTCTGCCTCTGAAATAGTTTGTTGAATCCAGGTTGATAAGTCTGGTTGGTCTCTTCTGGGTCTAGCTCTTAATACATTTTGAAAATAGTCAACCGCTACATGATGAATAGCCTCAGGATTTTCAAGCACCGACTCGTCTATTAGTCTCATCTCCTTCATCCTGTGAAAGGTCCTACCATTAAGTTGCTTGAAAAATTTATTGCTTACTTCACCTTTCTCAATCCACCTTTGCTTTGCTATTTGTGCCAGACGCATTCCTTCTCTCTTTTACCAAATGTCAAGTTCTGCTTTTGTAGCAAAATAGGTGTTCTCTATCTCCTCCGAATGAGCCTCTTGTAGATTAGCATCCAACTTTTCTAGCTCCTTTTCCAGCCGCTGAATGTGTTCTTGCGTCTACCCAAACACTTCTCTGCTCCATCTACGTACTACAGTCCTCAAACTTTTGAGTTTTCCAGCTAGGCACCATAAATCGCTCCCTTCAGTGTTTCTTTCCCATACCTTTAGTACACAATCCTTAAAGCTCTCATGTGTAGTCCACATTGGTTGGAATTTAAATGACGTAGGGCCATAGCGATCCATATTTGTCTCTAGCCAGATCAACATTGTTGCATGGTCCGAGCTAAATACCTCATATGAAGATTTGGGAAATGCTCCAAACAGTTAGGATCATAAAATGATCTATCCAATTTTGCCCAACTCCTAGTCCAACCTGTTTGACCATTACACCAAGAAAAAGCTTCCCCACCATCTGAGTGTATTTCCATCAACCCACAATTATCAATAAATTGATTAAAATCCTCCATAGTACCCATTGGTCTAGGTCAGCCTCCACGCCTTTCTAAATTGTTTCTAATACTATTAAAATCTCCAACCACTACCCAGGGTATGTCTGAATGATTCATCTCTTCTAATTCTGGCCAAAGCAATCTTCTTTCTCCAGCCGTGCATTTCGCATAAATAAAAGAAGCCACCATCCTGTAACTCCCTTCTATCACCAGACAAGTGATTTTTTGTTTACTTTTATTCATCAAATGAATATGTACTTCTTGACACCACATAATCCATAGTTTTCCTTCCACGTCGTTGTTCGATAAACCAAGATTAAATTTTAGTTTCCTCTACAAATTTTTCCATTCTAACCGTTGTTTGCCAAGGCTCCGCTGTAGCTACTAGTTTCAGCATATACTTCTCACTAACTTTCGTAACATGCGTGTCGAGGCCCCTATGCCTCGCACGTTCCAAAAGAGATAGTTGCAACTTATAAATTAAGCTTAGAGGGTTTGCTTGGAACCCTAGTAGAGCTTCTGACCTTGTGTATTGTTTTCCTCGTGTGTTGTTGAGCCCTTTGTTCAGAATCTGAAATGCAATCATGAATATTTCCCAGTTCCTCCACAGTATCTTCCACCTCTATATATTATCTTATCATAGCCACTTTTGCAATGTCATGTTCCATATATTCCTCTTGTACCTCCTCATCATTTACTTTGACACCTTCATCATCCTCTTGTACCTCCTCATCATTTATTTGTTCATTATTCTCAATCATGACCATCAAATCTTCATTTAACTTTACCTCTCGCTCCTTTGTTTCTCCTTCTTCCTTTGCTTGCTCCCATTCCACCAGATAAATCCCACCTACAGGTTTCAAAAGAATGTCTCCTCCAAGCATAACAAGATTGCTCTCACTAGTCTTCGAGGCCTCAGTTCCATCCTCGTTCATTTTGTCTCTCCCTAATTCCATCCTTGTTCTACTTATTATTATCAACAGCCAGATTATATCCTCTACTACTTTCACAGACCTTTATTTTGTTATCACCTCCTTGCTCTTGATTTTTTCCAATATGAATGCTAGCATACAAATTAGTCATTTCTCCATCCTCCTACTTATGTTGTTTTCCAGTTCTCACATCCCTAGCCACGTCTCCATTTTTTCGTCTCCACTCTTATTTTTCAAGACCGGCAGTAACCACTTTCTTCATTTTCCGCCTCTCATGTAGCTGCTCACCAACTATACAAACAGCCTCCGTATGACCTGTCTCCTACATTTTTTACAGTACAAGCCAATTTTTTCATATTTAACACTCTGCCAATGAGTCGTCGAACCCACTATGATTGGAAAACATTCTACAAAATCGGCTAATAAATCAATTTCCACACAGATTCGAGCACTAGAGGCCCGTGTTTGATGTAGGGTAGTATGATCTGTTCCCAAATATCAGCCAAATCGTGTTGCTAAGATATGAAGACAGTATGGTCGGTAGAGATGCAATGGAAGTCCATGTAAGTATATCCATTGGGGAGCCAAAGATGACTCCCTATGGAAATCGAAATCTGGAGTCCATTTGAATACTCTGAATGAAGCCCCAGCCACAAATCTGCCCTCTCTCGCCCAAGTGTGCAAGAAATCAGTCTCGTTTTTCATTTGTACCAATACATGTGAAGCATCCATACTACTAACCACTGGCATTTCCCGAAGCCCCAAGTTTTGGCAATGATCGCTCTAATCAAATCAATGTTCGGTCTACACGATAAGAATTTGAAGATTAATGTAAATCTAAATTCCTCTCCATGAGGTGTCTGCCAGTGCTATAGATCCCTTCAACGTCATGGCCGTCGTTATCGGAAGTCCTGGCAGTGAAGGCGTCGTCCCCCAGACGGAAGCCATAGAGAAGCCCTAATGGGATCGCCCCAAATCACCCAGGATCGCCTCTCCATGATTTCCGCTATCTTGTTTTGCTTTGCTAACATGTAATTAATGGTGTGAAAAAATTATATGCAGTCTTATTATTATTATTATTATTATTATTATTATTATTAGAGCATAATAGAACTGATGGATATAATTATGGCAGCCTTCAATGATTTACTTTCAATCGCTAACCAAATGTATAATAATTATTTTAATAGTACTTTCTTTTCTTGTAGAGGTGGAATTAGGGTTTTAGCTGAGGAGGCATTACGAAGGCCTGCCGCGATATAGTGCTGCCAACACTATTTATTATTATTATTATTATTATTAGAGCATAATAGAACTGATGGATATAATTATGGCATCCTTCAATGATTTACTTTCAATCGCAAACCAAATGTATAATAATTATTTTAATACTTTCTTTTCTTGTAGAGGTGGAGGTAGGGTTTTAGCATGTGGAGGTGTTGACACATAAAAATTCAGCCCAAATCGAACGGCCCAAGGAGTAAAGCCCAATTGGAGGATCCCCAAATCAGATTGCCCAAAGAACGAAGTCCAATCGAACAAATCAAGGTGAAGGCCCAAATAAGGGGGCCCAAGAGTGCCGTAACGCTATCGTCCAAGTTTGCAAGTCGCCCAGAATCTGAACGAATAGAGTGTCATACGGTCGCCCAGAACTGTTATTCTATTCTCACCCAAACCTTCAAGTCGCCCAAGGTATCAACAGACATAACGCGTCGTGGTTATCAAGAAATGCAGTTATCAAGGCAGTTGTTAAAACAGCCCTATCACGTTCCACGACTCAAGGAATTCAATCGAAAGCGGTTGAACGATGAAAGGTAATGGCAGTAGTTAAAAGGCAGTTTTCATGATAAAATGGCCACTACGAAGAAAGTGGGTAGTTATAGGACGATCAAGCAGTTTTTAGAGCAGTTAATCACAAAGAGATCGTTTATGAAGTATAAAAGGGAGAAAGAACATAGAAGCAAAGGGACCGAATCCAAAACTCTCGAACAGAGAACATGTAATTTTCATTTCCTTAGTTTTTTAGACTTAAACAATTTTCTTTCAATAACTCGTGTGCTTGCGCCTCTTGGAGGCACGTTGTTTTCCATTTCCAATTGTAAAATTCATCGCCAATAAAAGAACACCCCTTTTTGGGATTTTGTCTCAAGAGGTTTCGTCCCTTACACAATCGTCTGATCCTTTTTAATTGTTAGCGACTTAATCCGCGCGAAACAATTTGGCACGCCCAGTGGGACAGTGGTATTAGGTGTTGAAAGTACAAAAGGAGAAACAATATGTCTCAGAGATCCGACAAGGAAGGAGCAAGTCAGAGAGGAATCCAGTCTGTAATCGAGCGATATGAGGAGTAGCATGCCTCTCCACGAACAGATGGACAAAATCAGAGCAGTAACGGTCGTTACGAACCAATGACGGAGTTGAGTCCTCGAACCATGCGTGCATTACTTGGAGAACTCACGCAAGACGTCGTTGAACAGGTAAATCTTCGAAGTATTCATAATATGGAAAGATTTACACAAAATGGAAATGCACACTATGACAATATGGCCAAACAGTTAAAAACGTTAAACGAAACAATGAATAAGTTAGTAAGCCAAATATGTCAACCGGCTCTACCTCTTACAAACCAGAACAATTGTGGGACATAATCCCTCTGTCCTAAATCCGAATCAAGGGGTAGAACCGCTTTTTGGTCTCTCTACTTCAAACCAAGGGGGTACTACAGTGCCAAATCAAAACAATGGTAATAGCATGCATAACTTGGGGGGTAATCCAAACGTGAGAGATAATGTCCTAAACAATGGACAGAATATTCCACGTGGTAATGAGGGAATAGATGTCCAGGCTAATGGTAATGGCCCTAACTATGGTAATTTTGTTGCCAATCAAGGACCAAACATCAGGCCTCATGTAAATCAACCGGTTAATCAGCCCGTAGGAATTCTATATGATCCCAATGTCATGTTGAGGAACCAGATTATGGAAATCGTGCAGGATCAGATGGCTTTTGGGGTGCGTCCTGTCATTAGGCCGACGTATACAAAGCCATATCTTGATTGGGTAGACCAAGCATATCCATGGCCTAGATAATACAAAGTGCCAGAATTCTCACTGTTTACCGGTTTAGGAGAGGTGTCTACTCTAGAACACATAGGGCGATTCACGTTGCAAAGTGGTGATATAACAGATTACCATAAAATGAGACTTTTTCCTAGTTCGTTAATAGGAGTAGCTTTCTCCTGGTTCATCAACTTGCCAGCGAACTCTGTTCAAATATGGCAACAACTGGAACAGTTGTTTCATGCTCAGTTTTATAAAACTGAGTCTGAAGTCACTTTGGCTGATTTGGCGAATCTACGTTAAATGCCAGATGAATGGGCAGAAAGTTTTCTCCAAAGGTTCAAAACAGCAAGAAGCAAGTGTTTTGTACCTCTGTCCGAAAAAGAATTTGTCAAGATCGCACAAGGCTGCTTGAGCTTTGATTTAAAAAAGAAGTTCCAGGACAAGGAATTTTCTGACCTTTTCCAGTTGAGTGCGAATGTCATTAGGTATGAGCGATTGATAAGAGAAGAAGAACAAATGAAAAATTTCAGTAAAGGGACTTATTACAGAGACCCAAATTTTGACGTTCATACCATCGACGACGAATCATACGATCAAGCCGAAATGTGTTTGGCCGAATAGGTAAAAGGGGATATGTATACCTGTCCCATAATGGCCAAGCCAAGACCATCGGGCAAAGATGAGCCCATAAAGGATGGAAACATAAAGGTTAGAACGTTCTCGTTCGATGTGACCAAAGCTGACCTTATATTCGATAAATTATATAGGGATAAGCAAATAAAGCTGAGCTATAAGCACAAATTGCCAATCCCTGAACAAATAAAGGGTAAAAAATATTGTAAGTGGCATAATGCATGGTCACATTTGACTAACAATTGCTTGGTTTTCCGTCACGTATTGCAGGATGCCATTGTATCAGGACGAATTACGTTCGATGATAAGAAAAAGATGGCAGTGGACGAGAATCCTTTCCCACAGCCACTTGGGGTAAACATGGTAACGTCTGGATTCAAGAACAAGTTGCCAAAATTCAAGTTGGTCATAGATGATGGAGAAGAGGATACTAAAACACATCCCAGTGTCTTCGAACGAATCAAAGGGAAAGAACCAAAAAAAGACGAAAACGTCCTGTGTGCAAGGTGTAAAAGGGAAGTAAATGGAGACACGGAGAAACCAGGGACATGGCAGCATCCTCATCGCCCTGCCTTCTTCCCAAACATTCAGCCTGGTAGAGGGCGAGGTACATCATTCTATAGAGGACCGCCTTTTGAAAGGCAGTTCAGACCAGCAGATACTGGAAGAACATTTAGACCACAACCTCGCCGGGCAAATGTATGGCATTCATTCCAGTACAATGCAGTAAGGGCAATACCCTTCGATGAGATGACTAGGACCAACAAAGGCGTTTCCAACGAAACTACGGACGGATGATGAGGCAGCAACAAGGAATGCCACATCCTAAAGCGCCTCTACTACTCAAGGTAGCCAATCAGAACGTCCTCAAAGGTAGTAAAGAGACTGTTACAGATGAATCAATGAAGGAACTGCCAGAAATCTCTTCTGGGAGATCAAGGTTTGAGAGGGACGAAAGGGATGAAGAAGATCCAGATCAGCCCCTTGCTATCCAATTCGGTACGTTGCCTCCTGTCGTGGTCAATAATTACCTACTGGCCAATGAATTCAAGAATAAGGAAAAGGAAGAAGAGAGGGAGGACAACGAAGGAGAAGCCTGCGTGCTGCTATGTGAAGAAAGCCAGACTTCTGGAGAGGCCTACAACGATGAAGAGGACGATGGGATGACAGACATTGAAGAAGAAATCGACCTGGAAGCAGAAAGGAAAAAGAGAGGAGTATCGCGCAATACTCTATTTAAGCAACTACATCAAGAGGGAGTTCGCGAAGTAGACTTGTTGGGGGAGCCATCTGGGCGTCCTTTCGATTTCTACGTACTGTACGGGACACCCAAAAGGAAGAAGAGAGTGCCTCGCTTTGAAAAGTATGGGTCACCTCCAAGAATAATGCCCCCTCCCACAGGTTGGATAACTGATGAGGAAGCATTAGAAAAAAGTAAGAAGGAAGTTCAGGAGACAGAGGATCAGCGTGACATACTGCACGTCGACTTATCACAATGGGATAATTCGACAGAACACAAACAAGAGGTAGAAATAGAGGCTGTCGAAAAGGTTATTTTTAAATAGCCAGCCATGAAATTGACAAAACACCTGAGGCCATTATACGTTAAAGCTCTAGTTAACGGCGTCCCAGTGGCAAAAGTGCTTGTCGACAATGGAGCAGCTATAAACACCATTCCATCTAGGATGATAAGGAAGTTCGCAAAGACAGAGGGTGACATGATTCCTATAGAAGTCATCCTCACTAGCTTCAATGGAGGAGCAACTTCAGCTAAGGGAGTTATGCCATTAGACATAACTATAGGTACGACTACTAGGACCACTGTCTTCTTTGTAATAGATGGTCCTACTAGTTACAACGTGCTCCTAGGAAGAGATTGGATACACGGAAGTCGCTGTATACCCTTGTTGCTCCATCAATGCCTGATCTTTTGGAATGACAAAGGTGAAGTAGAGGTGGTACAGGCTGACCATAGGCCTTTTATCGCAGAAGCAAACTCGGTGGAAAAGTTCATGTACGAAGGAAACTATGGACCTGTCAGAGTAGTGCAAGACGGGGAAGAAACTCAGGTTGTCGCGCAAAGCAAAGAACCATTCTCAGTGGACGCACTCACTGAGATGTTCAAACAGATGAGGCCAAATATAGTGGCCCTGGAAGAGCCAGTAATTGGCAAAAGGATAATCAAGGAATCTTGAATGGATTCTGAGTTACGAAAGCAAATGGCCGACATTCAGGCCTTCAAAGCCAGACTGATGGCTTTCAATAAAGAATGCAATGACAAAGTGAAGGAAGAGACTGCCCTAAAAGCACTGAAGGACAAGTTGGCAGTATTCGAGTTAGAGCAAAGCATTGGCCGAGAAGTCAACAAAGTGGATTGTTTGGAAGAGGAAGTACTTACAAAAGAAATGGACGACGAAGTGATGCGGATTGCCAAACCTGGATACGCTCAAGCACAAGACCCTCTGATCAAAGTTAATATTGGGGATGAAAGAGAAGATCACCCAACGTTCATCAGCCAGATGCTCGACCAAGAGGTTAGTAACAAATTAATCGCTTTGTTAAAAGAGTACAAAGATTGTTTTGCTTGGGAATATGAACAAATGCCTGGTTTAGATAGAGACTTAGTGGAACATAGATTACCAACTAAGCCTAATTTTAAACCTCATAGGCAACCTCCTAGGCGTTTTGCTCCTAATGTACTCCCTGAAATTAAGAAAGAGATAGAGCGATTATTGAAAGCAGGTTTTATAAGAACAGCCAGATATGTTGAATGGTTGTCGAATATTGTGCCAGTACTAAAAAAGAATGGTAAACTAAGGGTGTGTATAGACTTTAGAAATTTAAACATAGCTACACCCAAAGATGAGTATCCAATGCCCATGGTGGATTCTTTAGTAGATTCAACTACCGAACATGTCATGTATTCTTTCATGGATGGGTATTCAGGATACAATCAAATCTATATAGCTGAAGAAGACATACACAAAACTGCCTTTAGATGCTCTGGGTCTCTAGGATGTTTTGAATGGGTGGTTATGCCTTTCGGCCTAAAAAATGCAAGGGCAACTTATCAAAGGGTTATGAATTTAATTTTTCATGACATGATAGGCAAGTTTGTTGAGGTGTATGTGGATGACATAGTGGTCAAGTCCATTAAAGAAGATGACCATTTCGAACAGTTAAGATGTTCGTTTAAACGAATGAGGCAATATAAATTAAAGTTGAATCCCTTGAAGTGTGCATTTGGTGTTAATGCAGGGAACTTTCTTAGTTTCTTAGTACAAAGAGAGGGATTGAACTTGATAAAAATAAAGCGAAGGCTATCTTAGAAGCCAAACCACCTAGCAACAAAAAAGAGGTGCAAAGGTTTCTAGGCCAAGTAAATTTTCTAAGACGCTTTATTTCTAACTGTGCAAGGCGAACTAAAATCTTTTCGCTGCTACTAAAGTTGAAAAATCAGGACGAATTCGTCTGAAAAGAAGAACATCAAAAGGCTTTTGAAAGCCTGAAAATATATTTATCAAGTCTACCAGTGTTGGTGTCACCAATCCAAGGACGGCCGATGAAAGTGTACGTGTCGGCTGAAAAAGAATCAATAGCTGGAATGGTCGCGCAGGAAGACCAAGTTGGTAAAGAAATGGCAATTTACTATTTAAGTAGACGGTTAACTAAATGTGAATGCAATTACTCTGCTGTTGAAAAATTATGTCTTGCATTGTATTTCACATGTACAAAACTAAAGGCTTACTTACGGCCCGTAACCGTTTATTTAACTTTTAAGGTAAATTTAGTTAAGTATATGTTTTCGCGCCCTATTTTACATCAAAGGGTAGGCCTTTGGACACTAGCTTTATCAAAATTCGAAATACAATATATACCTCAAAAGGCAGTAAAAAATCAGGCCTTGGCTAACTTTCTAGCCGATCATCCATGCCTTGACATGCCTGAAGAAATCGAATTAGAAATCAATTCGTTCGAATTAAAATCCTGGGTGTTTATTTCGATGGGTCAAAGACCTCTAAAGGTGCAGGAGTAGGAGTAGCGTTGATTAATCCTTTAGGGATTTGCTACAAGTTTGCATTCACCTTAGACAGAATGTGCACCAACAATCAGGCCGAATATGAAGCCTTAATTGTAGGCCTAGAACTAATGATAAATATGGGAATAAGAAATGTGATCGTTAGGGGCGATTCTCAATTGGTGATCCATCAATTGATCGGTGATTTTAAATGCCAAAGTGATTCCATTATAAGTCAATACGAGATCGCCCAAGAATTACTAGAAGAATTCGATCAAGTAGAACTCCAATGCGTTAATAGGATATATAACGACATGGCAAATGAGTTAGCCCAAATGGCATCAGGGTACTCAAAGGTTTTGAATTGGAAGTCTACTTGTGAATATAGAATCATATTGCCCGTGATTCAAAGAAGGGCGAGAAAAATTGAACTTCACTGTATACAAGATGGAGACGCAGTGGATTGGAGAACAGAGATTAAAGGGTTCCTTAAAGAACCTAATGGAGGAGTTAGCAGGAAAACAAAGCTATGTTTGCTGAATTACACACTAATAAATGAAGAGTTGTTTAAGAAATGCTCTGATGGTGTATTATTAAAGTGTGTAAGTTTGCAAGAAGCCAAGACGATCATGGCTGAAGTGCACGAAGGGATATGTGGAGCTCATCAAGCTGGCCATAGGATGAGATGGTTAATTATTAGGAGTGGATATTTTTTGCCAAAGATGGGAGAACTATGCGTTCAGTATGCAAAAAGTTGTTTAGCATGCCAAAAACATGGTCTAATACAAAGGGCGCCAGCACGAGAAATGACACCTATTATTAAACCTTGGCCGTTCAAAGGTTGGGCGATAGATCTGATAGGAAAGATCTACCCTCCATCGTCCAAGCAACATACTTTTGTTATAGTTGCAACTGACTATTTCACCAAATGGGTAGAGGCGGTACCTTTGAAAGAGATCACCCAGAAGAATGTTATAGAATTTATCCGTGATCACATTATTTATAGGTTTGGAATTCCACAAACTTTAATGGTAGATCACGGAACATCTTTGAATGGGGATCAAGTGAACAAATTTTTGAGCAAGTTTGGGGTTAAATTAGTAAACTCCACACCGTACTACGCTCAATCCAACGGACAAGCGGAATCTTCTAATAAGATTCTAAAAAATATCATCAGAAAGATGATAGATGAAAACGCCAGAAATTGGCACGAATGTTTGAACAAGGCCTTATGGGCTTATAGAACATCACCTCGGTCAAGTACCAAAGTTATTCCTCTCCAACTTGTTTATGGACAGGAGGCCGTTTTGTCTATGGAAATCAACGTGCAATCTATTCGAGTGTGCTTGCAACATAAGTTGAATGATGATGAGTATGTCGAATCACTAGTTCAAAATTTGTTGAGTTTAGACGAATTGAAGTTGGACGTCTTAGATAGGTTGCAAGTTCAAAAGCAAATAATGGCTAAGTTTTATAATAAAAAAGTCATAGCCAAGTCGTTCAGCTTGGGCGAACTAGTTTGGAAGACGATACTCCCTTTGGATACCAAGGATCCAAAGTACGGGAAGTGGTTGCCCAATTGGGAAGGACCATGCAAAATAAACAGTGTGTTGCCTAATGGAGCGTACCACTTGGAAGATTTAGATGGCACCAAGCACGTAAGATTCATTAACGGCAAATATTTGAAAAAATATGTTCCTTCTTTATGGGAATGTGAACAGATAAAAACATAACCAAACATTCTGGACGATCAAAAGATAATAAAGACAGAGCGAAATACGTTCGAATAAAGTTCTTTATTATCAAACGTTCATTACAAGAATACAAAAGATACAAATGATAGACGTGCTACAAAATACAACTAAAGTAAGATGATCTCCCGGTTGATCGCTGAGTAAGTTTCACACCGCCTTCCTAAATGCATCGCTGCAATGGTGAGATTGACGAGTAAAAGGGTGTACTGGCCCCACCACCTTCCTAAATGCATCGCTGCAATGGTGGGATTGCCGAGTGAGAGGGTGTACTGACCTCACCACCTTCCTAAATGCATCGCTGCAATGGCAAGCAAAGAGGCTGAGAAACACTCTCAGCAGGCAAGCTGAGAAGCACTCTCAGCAAGTAAAGTGGCCCACAAGCAACCCAAAAATTGCCTCCCATCATTAACTCCTTGTGAAGAACAAAGAGACGATGGGAAGAATTTTGCAGGAAAGAATTTCGCTGCTGGCCAGAAAATATTTCCTATTCCTCCCATACCAAAGGTGACATCAAGGTAAATATAAGGCGGACGGACTAAACAATCCATTTTTGAATCAGGTTGATCGTCAGAATGCCAAGAAATGGCAGCAAATTGATTTCGAAGAAGAAAATGAAGAGATGAAGATAGAGGATGAAAAATGCGAAGCATTTATAGGGGGGATGAAGATGAAGAGACAGAATATGAACAGTCACATTTCTGTCTAATAAACGGAATTGAATAGCCCTAAGTTTTGGGAACAGTAGTGGGAATATCAAAAGGGAATGGACAAGATTTTTAGTGCAAAGCAGTTAAGTGCTTAAAGAATTGATGACTAAAAAATAAACGTCAAATAAATGCACAAGAAATTAATGTTCATTAATGATTAAAAAAGTTACAAAAGGAAAAATTGAATTACAAAAGAAAAAAGACATCGTATGTCTTAATTACAGTCTACCCCATAAAGAACGAATTCGTTCCCTAAGTTTTTCCCAATCCTCGTTCTGTCGAGAGGAAGTGATGTTCAATTCAGCCTCGACGTCATCATCATCAACTTCCAACTTCTTGTACTGCTCGACCAAGGACTTAGTTCGCTCAATTCCCTGGGAGGCGTTGCGTTTTTTAGCAGCCATCATCGCCCTGCAGTCGTCCATTTTAGCTTGAAGTTCCCTCATATGAGTAGCCAAGTTAACCATCAAAGAGTCTTCAATCATGACTTCGAAGGAGATTTCTTTCAACTCGTCCTCAGCCTTGGTAATCTCCATACGCAAAGACTCTTTCTCAGCTACGGCTCGAAGATATTGAGTACGCTTGGCCTTTAGTTCAGTATTCTTGGCCAGCATAGAAAGGACCTCGGAGTGGATAACCTTCAACGTCGCTTTAAAATCGGCAGAAAGATTGAGCGACGGAAGCGTCAATGCTTGCTCCAACTTCGCACTCAAGTGCTCAAGTTCATCCTTGTGCTTGGCAGCACTAGCCCTTCCAATATCCATATCCATGAAGGATACGTACTCAAGTATCAATTCCTTCAGGAACTTCAAGTCTTCCTCTGAAGAAGCAGCAGGACGATCGGATGGAGCAGGGCGAAACGTCTGAATTTGCCCCCAGGAAGCGAACAAGTCTTGGATAGAACGCACAATCCTGTCAGCATCCTGCAAAGAAGACTGCTAATATTGAAAATCCTCACTACAACGAACAAGGTGAAAATAGAAATGAAGCAAAAAGAAAAACTACCTCGTCGACAATCGTAGAAGATGGCGTGCCCTCAACCAAGCTTGCCACCAACAACTCATCCATTTGTGAGGACTTCCCCTTGTCTGAGCGAGAAGATGTTGCCACAACGGGCGGACTCATAGGAGTATCTGCAAAGCTCAAGAGCAACAAATCAGAAACCAATAGCACGAGCAAAGGTAAGACATCAAAACACTGAATTACCTTCTGCTTCGATGTTTGGGGGGTCGACGCCCTGGGAAGAAGGTGGCTCATCCATGGGTTGTGATGAAGACTCTGGGATTGAAGATGCATCTTTAAGCATGGTCCCCTCATCAACCGGTTTGGATGAAGTAGCCTCAGTAGAGGATGATGGAGCAGGAGTTGTCGATGCCAAAGCCTTTGAAGGAGAGGCTGAGCTTTTCTGAAAAGTCCAAAAGATCATCAGAACACAGAAAAGTTTCAAATGTGGAAAAGCATACTTGTAAATAGACCAATTTAATTACCTCCCTCCTGATGATAAGAGGGGCATCATCATCATCATCATCATCATCATCAATATCATCCTCCAGAATGGGAGATGCTGAGGCTGGCCGTTTGCGGCTTGGAGCACTCTTGGCCGTAGTAGGCCTGGCAGGGAGAGAAGAAGATGGACGAGCAGATTGTTTAGTGCGACGAGAAGGAGAGGGGCTCCGAATAGACAAAGGAGTGACCAAAACAGGAGGAGGAGAAGAAATACTCGGTTGGTCTAATGAATGAAAGGCACGATTGGCCTCAGTCGCAAATAATCTGCGCTTCGCCGATGGCTAGAGTTGTTCAAAAAGAGGGTGAATGGCATGACAAGAATTAAAAGGGGCTAATGAAAAGTGGCTTGATAAATGGAGGTTGCGAGCGTTTATAGCCTCTGCTTCCGCCTTATTAATGGTATGAAAACGGTCAATTAAGTTCTTCAAATAGCAAAGGGGAACAGGCCAAGTTTGGCCAAAACCAAGCTGACGAGCAAAAAATTGGGGAGCATAAATTTCTACCCCCGCTTTGGCATTGGTCCCAGTTAAGATATCATGGAAAAGCTCCCTCCCAGTTAAAAATTGGATCCAAATGAGCAGAGAGGTGCTCGCGCTATCTATAGTGGAAGGGGGATGTACATAGTTTGGAGTCAAGAAAGGAGGGAAAGGAAAAAAGGAAGAGATTGAATCTAAAGAATAGAAGAAAGAAAAAATGTCCCTTCTGGACATATTTACAGGAGTTAGGGGCTCCATAACTAGCCCGTAACAGCTAGCAGAAGGACAAGAAATGGATGGAACACCAAGCGATGGAAAATAGGATCTCAACCACAGTTGAGTAAACCAAAGAGGTCCACTGTCAGTGGGAAATGCACCATTCTTCAATTGAGCTTGAAAAGAAGCCATGCCTCTATAAAGGGCAGCCAAAAACAAAGAACATAAATTCAAAGGCTTGCCATGCGCCAATTCGTGCGCTATGGGTAAATAACTCAGAGAAGGCTTTATACTTGGCACGCATAAAATATATTTACAAAGCCAAACTAAAAGGAAGGCCACTCGCTCAGTATGGGTAGGCTCAGCACTCGAATGATTGTGGAGGGTCTGCAGGCTTGAATAAGAGTCGGTATAGTTTTTACCAAACTTTGGGGCGCCACCAGAAACTAAGATACCTAGGAAAATGGTATCGCCCAAAGGTGGTAGATTCACCAGGGCCCCAACATCCCTTAACGTAATAGACATGGGGCCAAGAGGAAAAATAAAGGTGTTATACTCAGGGGACCAAAAACTCAAGGCAATCGAAAAGAGCGCTGAATCAAAAGTAAGGGGGCGAATAGAGACTTCTAACAAATCAGAAATCCTAGCGCTATCAAAAAGTGCCTTAGTAGGGCCATGACCCACAAGGCGAGCATGCCACCTACTAAAAGCTACATCAGATTTAGGCCAAGTGCGAATACCTCTTTCGCGAAGTGGCCCCAGCTACAGAGAGTTTAGGAAAGGAGGGCCGTGAGTGCAAGGGAACAGCTGACCCACCGCCGCCTGTTCAACTGCCTCCGCATTGTTGAAGAAAGGACCCAAGTAAAACTCATTACGTCCAACGTCGGCGGGTGCGAGAAAACTTGGGGTTATGTATGGGCGACTCAGAAGTTTCTGAAAGTCGTTAAAACTAAAGGAGTCGCTAGCTTGAGATTGTGAAGCAGCCATTGGAGAAGGAACGAAACTTTTCAGGGTTACGTAACAAGGAAGCAAAAGATGAACAGTGAATCGTGAAAGAGATGCAAAAAATATGAGGCGTGGTTTGGTAGCAGTGAAATGGCGTGTTTGGGGTTTATAAGGGTTTGCAAAACGACGCACCTTTTCAAGTTATAGAAGGAAACAATGATTGAAATTCTTGAAAATTTCGAACGTTGCTGGAAACACAAAGTGAATATGGCAAAATTCAATAATTATTATTAATTCTTCCATATTGGGGGGTAATTGTTGACACATAAAAATTCAGCCTAAATCGAACGGCCCAAGGAGTAAAGCCCAATTGGAGGATCCCCAAATCAGATAGCCCAAAGAACGAAGTCCAATCGAACAAATCAAGGTGAAGGCCTAAATAAGGGGGCCTAAGAGTGTTGTAACGCCATCGTCCAAGTTTGCAAATCGCCCAGAATCTGAACGAATAGAGTGTCATACGGTCGCCCAGAACTGTTATTCTATTCTCACCCAAACCTTCAAGTCGCCCAAGGTATCAACAGACATAACGCGTCGTGGTTATCAAGAAATGCAGTTATCAAGGCAGTTGTTAAAGCAACCCTATCACGTTCTATGACTCAAGGAATTCAATCGAAAGCGGTTGAACGATAAAAGGTAATGGCAGCAGTTAAAAGGCAGTTTTCATGATAAAATAGTCACTACGAAGAAAGTGGGTAGTTATAGGACGATCAAGCAATTTTTAGAGCAGTTAATCACAAAGAGATCGTCTATGAAGTATAAAAGGGAGAAAGAACATAGAAGCAAAGGGACCGAATCCAAAACTCTCGAACAGAGAACATGTAATTTTTCATTTCCTTAGTTTTTTAGACTAAACAATTTTCTTTCAGTAACTCGTGTGCTTGCGCCCCTTGGAGGCACGTTGTTTTTCATTTCCAATTGTAAAGTTCATCGCCAATAAAAGAACACCCATTTTTGGGACTTTGTCTCAAGAGGTTTCGTCCCTTACACAATTGTCTGATCCTTTTTAATTGTTAGCGACTTAACCCGCGCGAAACAGGAAGCATTATGAAGGCTTGCCGCGATATAGTGCCGTCAACACTATAGTGGTCTTTAAGGCAGTCGACGACGTCACGACATTCTTTAGAGAAAGTGGTATTTGAAGAAAATAATAAAAGTTTATTTTATTCTATAACTTTGTTAAGAAAGCATAAAATAATCTAATTGCGGCTAATCGTATAAACTTAGTTTTTAAAAGTTGTGGACGAATTTGCCAGAAATGGTGAAGGTTTTGCACAAATTTCTCTAATATATAAAAATAAAAAATAAAAATAAAAATAAAGTATCATGACAGATGAGATTAAATCCCTGTATTCTAAAAGGCTTAATGAGTGGTGATGCATGAAGGCCAAGCCATGGACTAGGCGAGGCATAGATGTAAAAAAGCGTAAAAAGACGTTTTCTTATTTTAATATTATTTTAATTTTAAATAAGTCGAAAAATCATTTAATAATTAAAAGTAATACCTACCAAACATCTGAAACAAATTTATAGGAAATTTATACATTTTTTCCAAAATTTTCAACAAAAGATAAGTTTCAAATATAAATATTAAATAGTAAATAAATAGGAATTTTTAGGAGATTTCATTTGTTCAAGACTTCAAGCGACTATTTTGAATTTAGAACTGACGAAGTGAAGAAATCGATATTTAAGTTTTAACTTAGAAGAATTGTAAAAAATAAATAAAAAAATTTAAAAAAAGAAAGAGATAATTATGCTCGTCTAGGTGCGCATAACCGCGCTTAGGCGTCGCGAATACGTGCATTTTAGAATAGTGTTAAATCCCAAGCCTGTCCAACAAAAAAATTGTTACTTTACCACTAGACCACATGAACAATGTTCATGTTATTTTGAATTACATTTTACATTTGTTGAGTCTTACTATGAAAAACTAAAGTTTTAAATCATATTGAGTGCAATTGATCTCACCATCCCCACTTTAAATTTGCCCGGAAAAGGTTAAAAAAACTTCCATCAAAGCCAATATCCGAAAGGCCCAGTCCCCAAATGGATGAGATTCCATTAGGATACGGGGTGGGGTCGTTTAAATTCCATTTTTAGATTAAAAAATTTTTATCACACAAAAAAAGAAAAAAACCATCGTCATTTATAAAGGGAACACGAGTTTTTCTATAAATTGAAAAAAAGTAATGATTTTCACTAACTAAAAAGACATGAAAAAAAAAAAATACATA
>NW_019251459.1:161532-174007 GCF_002742605.1 Olea europaea var. sylvestris
CTCAGTAACTGAAAGAGTCTATTGCAACGGATTGTTTATGTTGGTTTACATTTGACGGTCTGTCTTATAGCTCACAAGTTTACAAGTGGGTATCATATTTTCCTTCGGACGAATCATTTCTTATGGAAGACCAGAAAAATTATTATTGTGTCAAGATCTTTCCCAGAAACATACTATATATCAATGGCTCAATATATACGTGAGTTACAGTGACCGAAGTATCTCTTAATTGATAGTGTGAAACCACCAAAATTATTTTGTGATAATCAAGCTGCTCTTTATATAGTTACAAATCAAAATTTTCATGAACGGACCGAGCATATCGAGTTGGATTGCTATGTTCGATAGAAAAATCATCAAGGATAGCTCAAAAGAGTTATGTTCCCACGAAGAAGCAACTAGCTAAGTCTTCATTAAACATTTAGCTGCAAATCACTTTCACAATCTTAGTTGCAAGTTAGGCATTAACTATTGAAATTTACACGCTGCAACTCAATTTAGTTGCAAATCACTTTCACAATCTTAATTGCTAGTTAGGCATTAACTATTGATAATTACATGCTACAACACTATTTAGCAAACCACTTTCGCAGTTAGGTATTGTTGACATATACATGCTCCAATTTAGAGATGACAATGGGACGAGCTCGGGGCAGAGCAGATTTCCCCGCCCCACGCCTGCCAAGCATTTTTCCCTGCCGTCTCGTACCCGCCCCGTTACCCATTTAAGGCAGGTGGGTTGGGGCAGGGCGTTTAATTTTTTCTAATATAATTTTTGATATTTCATTTTAATATCCCCATTTATTCAAATGAAACAAAAATATAGTTATTACATTTTCTAATTTATTTATTTATTTTTAAAAGTTAATTTATTCGAATATGTTTGGTAAACTAAGATTTTTATTGTTTATCATATTTTTTAGATAATCTTAGTTGACATGTTCAATTACAATTAATGAAATTTCGTAGAGTTTTTTTATTTAGGGCTGTTTGAACCCCCATTATTTATTAATAATACATTTTAGAATAGAAAATTGATGGAGAATTTGTGTAATTAAAAAATAAGAAATTTTTTTGAATTTACGTGCAATATTAGTTTATTAAAAAATGTGTGATTGAAAAGAATAAAGAGAAAAATATATTTTAAAAAGAATAGAAATCAAGCAAGGGTTTAAAGTATTGAATTTTCAAAAATAAAATAAAATGGGCAGGGCTCCTGTCACTCGTACCCGCCCCATACCCGCCTCTACATGGAATTCCCCGCCCCATATATGACCTGATTATTCCCCACACCCAATGAGTATTGGGTTTAACAGGTATTTTTGCCATTTCTACTCCAACTAGAGGTATTAAGAATAGAAAACTAATACTATGAAAAACAATTATTCATCATCTGGAAGTTAATTCTTTTCCTTGATACACGTCTCAAAATTGGAAACAAATTAGGGAATTGTTCATTCGCTCATTTACTTCACATACCATATGTATGATTATTTTAATACTTTCTTTTCTTGTTTCCCAACGATTGTGTGTATATGCTGTAACAATCGAGTCAAGAATCAAGATGACGTAAAACTTGTTCTTCATTTTATCTTTATTTTTTCAATGCTTAACGCCTAATTTACAACTAAAATTTATTTGCAAACCTTCAATTAAATTGTTTAAAACGGACACTTTGGTACTAACACTGAAAATTGCAAAGTTTAGCCTTTGGACACTTGACAGTAATTAGTTTAAATCTTTGTATATATCTGAATTCGTGTTAAGTAATTATTGGGAAAGCTTGAGGAAAAAAATAATTGAAATTTCGGTAGTCTTTTAACTCGCCATTAGATTTTCTGATATTACTTATCTCAAGTTTAATTAATTAGTGTAAATACTTATTTAGCACAACTATTAATGTACTTGTTCAAATAGAACATTAACTACCTCAAAGAATTCGCAACATTAACTACCTCAAAGAATTCGCTCCACAGGCACTTTTAATCTCTACATGTAGGATTTGGTCAAGAGGTTGCCCACACTACGAAAGTAGTAGTAGTAGTAGTAGTAGTAGTAGTAGTAATAATAATAATAATAATAATAATAATAATAATAATAATAATAATAATAATAATTTTATAGACGAAATATTTCGTCTTGGAAAGTTTCTCGATGAAAAAATCAAAAAACATATTTTTACAACAAATATTAACCAAAAAAAAAATGTTAAAAGTGAATTTTTTATAGTATATCAGTACCCTCAAAAATTTTGCTAACCACCCGTTGACCTTAACTTTTAGGACTATCAACAAGAATTTTACAATTTTTGAAATTGATAAATAAATAGGTGTTTAGGAATTATCATTGTAGCGTGTTTTACAAAAATTCTTCCGCTTTTGATTCAAATCAAAGTCTGGCAAATATTAATGACACGAAGGTGGTATCGGCGTGACATGCCCCGATTTAATTATTTAATACTCCTAGAATTAGTTTATAAACCAAACTATTATAATTTATTTCAATTCTTTTTTTAAAATCATCGTAAGGAACTAATAGGTAATAATTAAACTAATCTCAACAAATTAATCTTGACCTGGTCAACCTTTGATCGGTCGAAATAATTTATTAATCCCATTTTATTCCACTAAAAGAATGTAATTGCACTCTTAGTATAATTGAAATTACTAAAAACTATATATAAACAATAATTATATCATCCAACTTATTGTTTTAACGTAATATTCCCATAAATCAGGTTAATATTCGAAACAAGGTAAAATAATCAAAGTGTCATTTTCCAAATAAATAGATCTTCACATTCCATTTTCTATATGTCAATCCAACGTGGTCACATTAAAATATTAATTCAATGGTCAATATCTAATTACTGAACTCAGATTTAACTGTCAATTTAAAAATTCATTGAGATCATGATCGTGCCTGCTAAGCTCCCGTTTGATAGGGATTAAAATCAAAATTTTAATAGATTTTGATAAAAGTTGATGAAATGTATAATTAAAAGGTTGTGAGATTCATGAAATAAATTAAGGAATCGATACCTCGAATATATATAGGAATGACAATGAAGTGGGGGATCGAGACATAAACAATCGTTCCCGTCCCCCACACTGTTTGGGGTTTCCCCCCTTGCCACACTATCGATTGTTAACTTCTTCTTCTTCTTCTTCTTTTTGTTTTGTTTTGTTTTGTTTTGTTTTTATTATATATATTTTTTGAAATTGTTTTAAAATTTATCTTTTTCTTCAAACTATAAATATAATTTTTGGTTTGATTTAATTCTTTTTTTTTTCGTTTCCATATTTTTTTTTTCTTTTTCTTCCCCTTCCTTGCCTTTCCTTTTTCCTTTTCTTTCTTTTTCTTTTTTTCCCTTTTGTTTTTAACTTGTTTTGTTTCATTCTTATTATATTATATCTTTCTTTTGAAAATTATTTTTATTTTTTAAAACTATAAATATAATTTTTTGTTCAATTTAATTCTTTTCCTTTTTTCTTTTTCTTTTTTCGTTTCCATTTTTTTTCTTTTTTCCGTTTCTTTTTTTTTATTTGTTTCTCTTTTTTTTTCCTTTTTTTTTATTCTATTTTTTTTTTCAAAATTGTTTTAAAATTTATTTCTTTCTTCAAATTATAAATATAAATTTGTGTTCCATTTAATTATTTTCCTATATTATGAAAAGTAATTTTTTTTAAATTTTAATTAAACAATATTTAATTTTAATTTTAATTAATTCAATTTTAATTTAAAAAACTTTATAAAAACTTTTTTGTTTTATTTTTTATGTGATTCATTTAGTTTTTTATTTATATCGGTGTAAAATGAATATATGTCTTGTGTATAATATTTATATTTTACAATTCGATTCGTTTAATTTTCTGAGAATATAATTAATTCTATTATCTCTTGTTCAATGTTTTAATATTTGAAAATTTGAAGAATGGAATACCATTTAGATGAGGAATTGAGAATGATGCTGGGAAAAGTTAATTGGAACAGTAATTTTGACAGTTTTACTATATTACTGGAGTTGCTAGATGACCAGCATGTGAATATGCTACGTTAGTATTTCCTCTAGCCCGTATATTAGTTGAGGGAGGTCAAGTAATCCGGTAAATCAACGATGCACTATTTTGTCAAGTGCTCATGTCAGTTGATAGCGGTGCCCTTCATTTTGATCTCTGGGGCAAGGTCGCTACATTCTCCTTGTTCGACTTTGCCCTGATGACCAGACTAAAGATTACGGATCATGAAGCAGCTCATAACGGTACTCAGAGAAGTAGCAAGTTGCACGACTCTTATTTACAGAGATAGGAGATGGTGCTTCTGCCGCAGCTCAGTGGCGCAATTAGGGCGTGCAATCAGATGTTAGACAGACTGAAGCTCGAACTGGTCTATATTCTTGAGAGCGTGGTGTAGTATCATCACAAGAAAACTATGATCGATCTCTTCCATCTATAGATCGTCGACGACATCGATGCCTTCAATAACTATTCGTGGGGTCAGAGATGTTTTGAGGACATTGTATACGTCTTCACCAGATCGCACTTGAAGCCCAAGGTGTCCGTGTGTAAGTACGATACCTATAGATTGTCCCTGACAATGCAGGTAAATATTTAACATAATTAATGTTAAATTATTTTTATATTGAATTTATATATAATAATTGTATATATTGCAGATTTGGGCATATGAGACTGTCCCCCTATTGATTTCTCGCTTTGCAAAGCGAGGGGAGGCATGTTATCCTTGGATACATCATTGGTGAGCATCCCGAGCAAAGTTGGAGCCAATAGTTGTGATCGTTCCTCTGATTGCTAGACAAGGGGGATGTCTATGCACGATAAACTAATTATCTTGCAGGACACAACGATAGCGAGATAGTCCATATCGTAAGTGTTTGTAATTTTTTTTATCGTTTACAAATTAGTTTTTAGCTATACAGTACCGAACTCACACATTATTATTCAATTGTAAGGGTGACTACAACATGTTTGTTTTAAAGTACATTGAATTTTTTAGTATAGTTATAGTACATAAGGTTGATGAAATGAATCAATCGTGGATACAGAATTGAAGAAATAAGTTAGTATACGATTTATACGAATTTGATTTTGATCCATAAATATTGTATATTAAATTCTTTTCCGTAATTATGATATAATTGTAAATATTGTCAAATTTATATAAATATTATATATTAAATTTTTTGATAATTTTGAGATAATTCTAAATATTGTCAAATTTATATAAATATTATACATTGAATTCTTTTTCATAATTATGAGATAATTGTAAATATTGTTAAATTTATGTAAATATTATACATTAACTTTTTTTTTTGGTAATTATGAGATAATTTTAAATGTTGTCAAATTTATGTAAATATTAGACATTGACTTTTTTTTTTTTTTTGGTAATTATGAGATAATTATAAATGTTGTCAAATTTATGTAAATATTTTACATTGATTTTTTTTTTTGTAATTATGAGATAATTATAAATATTGTCAAATTTATGTAAACATTATACATTGAATCTTTTTTTATTATGAGATAATTGTAAATATTGTCAAATTTATGTAAATTTTATACATTGACTTTTTTTTTTTTTTTTTTTAAATTTTGAAATAATTGATTATTTAATTAAGAATAGATGTAAATACTGTTTATTTAACATCAATATCATTACATACCAATCTAAGCCATTTAGGAGAATCTGACTTGTACAGAACTAATGAATATTCCCTATTGCTCTGCACCTACCGTATCGAGGAAACTTTTTGATAGATAGTATTCTAGACTTGTGTGGACGTCCAAAATCACACGGTTCAACTTCTGGTGGCAACAATGTATTAAGTGGGAGAATATAGTCAGGAACTTTCCACTCGACTTCATTCGGTAGAGGAAATATAGTTTTAGCGTACGCTGCTATCCAAGAATCGGCCGTGTAATAAGGGGAGAATAATGTTCTCGCTTCAAAGTCTCGATATATAACCAATGCGACTACATGTTCACACGGAAAACATTCTAATTGAAATCGATTGTAAGTGCATCTGTTATCAGTCAAGTTCACCATGTATGCTGTATTACATGCACATTTCACGGAGAAGCGCAATGCATCCAATGGTTCCACATTCAACTTAGCTGCAACCTCTGTAGCCTTGAAGAGTTTAACCTCTTGAGCCATGGTTAGCACGCTCGTGCAACTCTGTGATTTCGCACGTCGATCATGAAATCACTGCTGCAGTTTGCTACAAATGTTCTCGATCATTGAGAAAATTGATAACTCTTCGATCTTTCTTGAACGGTGCATTGATAGACTCCACGTTATTTGACGTCATCATGTTATATTGATATCATGAAAAATGTGACCACGCCCAATGTTCAATCCCCATTTTTGTTTGATAATCCCATGTCGAGAATGATTTACTTGCAATCAACAAGAAATTGTTGCAGAAAATAGGACCTACATATAAGTTCTAGTTACAATTAGTTAGAAAATTATGTTTCTTTTCATATAACCAGTTGTCAAAAGTAATTATTCTCTATCATTTTCCTTGGAAAAAAGAGTGACTAATCGTTTCTATAGTTCGTATCTTCCTGCCCACTCGTGCATAACTCTTCAGAATTCATTGCATAACTCTTCAGACTTTATGTACTTTCCATCAACATTGTTGCAGATAATTAATTTGAGATGGCTGAAATTACCTTTAGCTTCATGTACTTTTTTTAATTGAACAAAGAAACTTTCTAGATTGAAGATGATTTAGGTGGTTAGAACATATTTTGCATCAATCTATACGTTCTGCTCATTAGAGCGATCAACTCTTTTAAAAAATTGTTAGGAAAAAAAGTTTGGTGACTGTAACAAATACCGGATGGACACAGAATTTACGACTAACAAAAATAACGGATTTGCACATACCGGATATGCAACAAACAGACATATCGGATTTGCACTTACTGGATATGCATCGAACATAAATACAGAATTTACAATAGCTTATTGAATATTAGCCAAAATACCGTAAATTAAATAATTTTGTTAATTATAATAAAGCAGAACAAGTTTATCTACGTTACAACAAAGCAAGTAATCAAAAAATGAAATTTAAAACCGAGGCCTATGTGAACACAGTTTTTTTAAAACAAATTCGCCCTCTCACTGCAAGTATTAAGACTTAATTGGTTTCCCTCCAATACATAAATTTCTTTCAACTGGCAGACTTTAAGCTCCAATTTCTCATTCACCCGAACATCATATATGATTACAATGTTCTCATGGAAGAGAACACAAATCAATCTTGATCTTCCAAAATAAACAATCGGGTCCCACTCAATTTTTATGCTAAAGTCAGCTACTCAACTCATTTTTCCAACAAAAAATTATAATGAACATGTAGTAAATTTTAACCTGTTGTTGCCCTCAAAGTGTAAAGCTATAAAACAATCAATTTTTATCTTTAGTGAGACATTTTATCAAAGACTAATTTAATTGCAGTGGATATTTTAGTTTCTTTTACACATGTATGATTTATATCTTTTCCGCTATATATGTTTAGAAGAAACGCATTTACGATCCACAGGAATAATTTATTTGATGAATTATAGAAAATCAAAAAAAATATAAAAATTAAGATTGTAGGATTCAACGAATTTGAAATTTTCGATTTGTCCCTGCTACAAGTCGAGATATGGGAAAAAGGAATGAATAATGACGAATGAATCATGGGTGACTGGATCAAGTGCATCATAATTTGAGTTGGCTATAAATTTCGGAAAAAAAATGTTATTTCGAAATTGGGCTAGGGCACGCTAAGTGATGGAGGGTACTAAGTGACTAATTTTGTTTTTAAAATGCGTTTGGGTAGTACTGAGCCACATCCCGGTGCTGTCTCTTCCCATGTTCGCCCCTGATGTTGTGGTGTAGTTATAGTTGAACACGTTAATATGCAAAATTTGTTGTGAACAGAGGGAAAAAGAGGACAGATCATATGAGTTAATACATTTGTGTGCGTTATTAAGAACCAATATGCTACATTTATAGGGTCCAAAATAAGAGTTACAATTGAAATAAAATAAATCTTCTAGACTAGATACGACTTATCTTTGTATCATGATAATACTAAATAATTATCTCATTATTTTACAGCACCCCCCTTGACGATAATTCTACAATAACCATCTCATTGGAACATTGTTTGGCAAAAACCCGATGGGGGCAAAAATGCTAACAGATAAAAAATGTACAAATAATTTGAAGTAATAAAATGTTGTTTCGTTAAAACCTTATCAAGAAAATTTAGCGGGACAAAACTTGATTGAAGGAAAAAGGGTACATCTACTCCTTCTGATTTCAATTCTTATATCAAGCTATCCATGTCTCATACATCCATGCCTTCAATATTACAATTTCTGGCTAAGTATGTGAAAGCCCAAGAAAATCTAATCAAGAGGGAGTGAATTGATTTTTAAAACTTTTTCAAAAATAAACTTAAATCAAGCAAAAAAGAATTTGTTGATCAATTAATAATCATAAACAAATAAAAGCAAGTAGATCAATAAAAAAAATATAAATAAGATAACGATAATTAAAAGGGTAGAGATGATGCAAATGATATACTTGTGGAGGTTTGATCCAAAGCAATGATATACGCTTCAGTTACCAAGCTCTCTGGCACGAGCATGGTCATTTCACTATATTAATTGATTTATGGTACAATCCAACCCCTTACAATATTTTTGGTGACTTATAAATAAGGAGAACTAATTGTTATAGAATATTGAGCTTTATGGGATTTCAATATGACCCATATTGTGACTTTACATCAAGGAGCATCAATCTTTCTACTATTGAGCTTTTACGAGACCTCAATACAATCTTCAAGTTTAGAGCAATGATTTACAATGAAATTTCTCTCTTAAGAAATGGTACAAATGAATTAAATACTAAAAGTGATTAACACTTCAATAAATAGCAACAAATGATAGCTCAAGTGCTAGATGAAAATTTTTTATGAATATGATAATTAAAGATTTGATTCAATCAATCGAAATTTTTCAAATGAGAAAATGAAAAAGAAATAAATGCAATGTACAAATAAGCAATAAATGCAATGTACAAATAAGCACTAAGAAAGAAATGAGAAACTTTGATGAATATGATGAGCTTACAAGTTTGACTCAATCAATCAAAAGTTTTCAATATGAAGAAGTAGAAGAAATATATGCAATATAAGTTTAATGATCTTCTTTGAAATATATCTCTCTTTTATAAATAAAAGTAAGTTAAATGCAAAAGTAGAGATGAAAAACTTTGATGATGATAATGACTATTAAAGAGTTTGAATCCAATCAAAGTTTTTAATACAAAAAAATAAATGAATTGAATGCAAAGGAAAGCTCAAAGAATTTTCTCAAAAAAAAATCTCGTTTTGATGCTCTTGAAAGTCTTATGAAGAATGAAAAGAGTGAGGATATGTATAGAGTTTAAAACACCAAGAAATCTATAAGTCCGGATGACTTGTCTGGTCAACCACCTTTTATTCGGATGACCAATATAGCCATTTGTTCAATAAAATCAAAGATCAAAATGGTCAAATTTTGGACCATTGGAAAACTTTCGGTCAATCGCCTATTACGTTCTAGCCCTATTTGATTTGATTTGATTTGAAGGTTTTGAAAGGCATGAACTTTTGAAAAGTATTTTTAATTAACTTTTAAATATAAAAGATTTTTTTAAGTTCAAATATCATTTTAAAAGTTATTTTTATATTTGATCAAACCGTTGTATTAGAATGACTTGTAATGCATAAAAATTATTTTTATTGCATAGAAGGATTTTGAGTTTAAGTATTTATTGCCAAATATCAAATGTTAGTACCTTTTATTTTATCTAAGAAACCAAATCTTAGGTCTTGCTTCAAAGTTTTGACTCTTAAGTTATTGAATGTGTGACTTCGATCTTGACCTCTTTCATGAGTCCAATTTGTGATGATAGCTTTTGATCTTTTGACAATCATTGATCAAATTTCCATCGTATGCTTTGAAAAACTATAATCACTTGAATTCAACTTGTTAGTAAACGAGATTAACTTGCTTGTTATAATCAAAACTTGAAGGTTATAATCAACCATAGGTCAACAGTATGTCTAATATTGTCTTGCATAGTCTTCAAATAGCACCGTCTTCATAAGAGATATTTATCAATCTTTAATAATTGTAGTAAATTCAGAAATAGTTCTTGTTAATCTTTTCAAGAGTCTCATACATATACGGTATTATTTTTAATATAAATGTCTTGCATGCTGTAGAAATTCATTACATGAAGAATATATTCCATTAAACCTTATTTGGAAAAACCTTATGGAAAAAATTTTAATGAATGAAAAATAATACATTATTCTTTTGAGTATGCTATAAAACTTGCCTCATTAAAAACCTTGCCAAAAAAGTTCAATGGGACAAAATCTTGGTCAAGAAAAAAAGAGTATAACGCATATTTACTCTCTTTCATGATAATATCACTTAAATTATCTTCAAACATATTAAATCCTTCAAAAATAATATTAAATTTATATGTAAGATTAGTTGACTATAATCATATTTATTATATATCAAATTCATGCATTATCACTCTAACAAGGTAGACACATGGGATTACATCCACCAAATGATAACTTATTTATTTATACAAGTCTTCGTGACATTTATTATGGAAAGAGTCGTAAATTTGATATTGGGATTTTACTTTTTCCATTTTCATGACGATAAGTATTCACCTTTAGATGTTCAGACTGTAGATTCAAAAATTTTAGGTTTCTCTAGTCAATTCTATTAGGATTGTGACCCCTTTTATTTGACCAATCATTACTTTGATCTACAGCAAGTTTATTTCAATATCCTCACTATTCGTAATATGATGCAGTACACCACATGTAAAAATGTTGTTGACAATTTTTTCTTTTTGATTCTAGACCTTTTCCCATAATAGCATAACTTATTGGGATATCTCAAGTTTCATTGTTTCAAGTACTTGAACCTCTTTTGATGCTTTATAATTTGTTATGTCTAAATACTCATTAAGACTATATGCCTCCTTAATGGGACCATCTTTGCGAATTACTCATCTTTGCGAATTACTCTATTTTCATTTGGAGATTTTTTTTTTCATATTAGAATCAAATACCATCACGCTTCAGGCGTGCTATAGATGTATCAAATATAATGCTATCAAATTATCTTCTTAGGACATCAATTCGTATTAAAACATTTAAAATTGGTACGTGAGATATTTTAGATCTCTTTAGTAAGTAAATACCTTTAAATAAATTATTTTTTGAATTTCTGGTTCAAGTGATCTATTACAAAGATTTAGATAATGATGCATTCGTACATTATTTACAGTTTCTTAATTCCCTCCTTTAATGCTGAGAGAATTGTCCAATCAAATTGACAATCATTTTTCCAGTGTTATAAAATATTACTCATTTGGGACAATGATTCAAGTTACTCATTTATTCTCAACATTTTTTATTTTCCATCTCAATGTATTGTGGTGGACCAATTTTACATATACTGCACTATCAAAATAATTAGAAGAAGAAATTAGGCTCTAACCATGAGTCAATTATAATATGGAGAACTATGATGTTAGCATGATATTTAATAGAATTGCCTAAACAAAAAATGGAAAGTACTTCGTTTTCAATTAAATTAATTGGAGATGTTTAACAAACAATAATGTTAAACCATTTATCGACTTTCCAACTAACACTTATTAAAATGTTAGGATTTATACCTACTAACATTAAAAAGACACAATCTTGATTATATAATCTAAAAATTATGCCCATAATTTAAAATTTGAGCAATAATTTCACAAATTTCAGGTTGTGAACGCCACACAATCATCTAGCATATGTATCAAAATTATTAGATACAAATAATATTTAGATGATCAACATGGAGAATGGTGGGCCCCAATTATCATCCTAATTAATTTTCAAAAATATAGGAAATTCAATCCTTATTTTAGTTAGTGATGATTAATGAAAAATTTTCATGATAGAGAATAAACATCATTTAGAATTAAGTTGAAGAATCTTTTAGTTCTTCATTGAATATTCATTTGAATTTTTAATTTCGTATCATTATTAATCCAGTGATGATCTAACTGGTCATGCCAAACAATAAAGTTAAATCGAACCTCTGGTTTAATATAAGATATAATTCCATGATTTAGTTTTGAAGAATACAATTAAAGCTTATATAATCATATATCATTTAAATAGTTAAACTAATCAATGTCTTCATAATATACATGAATTCAAAATGATATATTCTTTGAAAATGTGCTACTTCGAGATCATATTATCTTTAATTATTGATTCCTCAAGAGCACTATGTCAATATTTGTCTGAAAATGTTGAAAATTATAATTTATATTCTTCAATAGCAATAAATTAGTAAAAACATAA
>NW_019251459.1:182529-219827 GCF_002742605.1 Olea europaea var. sylvestris
ATGGATATGAATATCCATGTATACAAAGCAATGTTAGAAGGAAAGGTTAAATGTTGACCTTGGTGAAATATTTCTCCTGTGGCTTTGCTTCAGTCCATTCGGATTTTGTTTGCAACAGTTGCATATCGTGACTATAGGTTAAGAGAAGTCTCTTGGAGCTGAAATCTTAGATTTGATGAAAAGTCAAAGGGTTTGATTTTATCAAATTTGAAAATGAATTGTGTGTCTACAAGAAGATAGTGGGAGCATTTTTCGTATTCCTAAAATGACATCCCTATATTTCAATCGTTGAAATAATGGTTGTTAAAAGATTTATTCATAAATGATATGGGATAAGCAACTTGATCTATAGAGGTAGATCTAGAAGATTGCTTAACTCATCCCAATTTACATAGATGAAATCTTGAGAAGATTTCATATGGAGAAACTGGTTTACTCTTAAGCGGTATGTTGGAAAGGTTCCAAACGTGAAGCAGCCGTTGATTCAATAGTAGAAACCTAATACATGGATACTTCAGAAGTAGCAAAGAGTTGCAATATGGATCATGATGTTCGTAAATGAACTTGGAGTAGTTCCTGATATTGTTGATCACATACAATAGTATTGTGATAACAATAGAGCCATTGCGAAAGCAAAGGAACTAAGGTCTCATCAATGATCCAAACATATATTAAGGCGGTGTAATCTCATCAAAGAGATAATACATAGAAATGACGTAAAGAGAAGAGCAAATTTCCACGTTTAATAATATTGCAGATCCACTGACAAAGAGTTGTCGTAGTGTAAACATGATCGTCATGTAGACTTATGATATTTGATACATAAGTGATTGGATCTAGTGCAAGTGGGAGTTTGTAAGTATTATGCCCTAGGTCCAATCAACTTTGGACATAAATACTTTTATATGTAATTAATGCAATTAAATGGCAGATCTATTATTTAATTAATAGACAATTAAATAAATAATAGAGTCCGTAGATTCAAATATTTGTAATTTGTTAATCACAATGAGTTGTGATTGTGAGATAAAAATTACATTTGATTGAATCTTAAATCATCCGTGGTCGTAAGTAATAACGAGATACGGATATCGTTATTACTGATAGACCATCACGTGTGGCATTTTTTACTTGTGAAGTAAGTAGCTGATCTCACAAGTTAAAGTGTGGTGACACTTAAATGAACACGTGGATGTTTGTTATAGAACAAAACATTGGAGACCCGTCGAGAGATTCCACATGGATAACTATCTGAGTGTCGGTGGTTAATCTCTAACGTTCGGAAGTGAAATTGGTCCTTTGACTTGAGGTCGTCATGGTACCTTATATGAGGACAGTCATACTTTGGCGGTGTTGGATGTTGCTCTGAAAAGGGCCGCTAATACGACATCGTTCGGGTTGATGGAACGAAAAGAAATCAAGGTTGATGGAACGAAAAGAAAAGCAAAAAGATTGCAGATCTGACAAAAGGTACAATCTTATCACAATTCCTAACCAAACACAATGAGATCTATTGGATGGGAATCGAAATAATTTAATTTTCCGCTGTGCATGTATAAGTAGATTCCCAACAGTAACGCCATGTGATGTTCTATCATCCAAATTGTTAAAATATTTTGACAATATAGCAAGATTCTTAATACTAGGGGTGAGTATTTTTATTTTGAATCACCCAAGAAGGACCGACTTCATTTTGATTCCAACTAAAATTAATGTGGTTCTGAGACTTAAAATTTTGAACCAAGTAGTTTTGTTCTGCTCTCGATTCTTACTTTGGAATAGAATTTGGTTTCAAAAATTATTTTTCACAATAATATTATTTAAATCAAGATCTATATTAATATGCATTAAAAATAATTAACCGTTTTGTTGCACGATATAAAAAGCATGTAAAATGAAACGAAAAATTTAGACAAGAGTTCTAATTTTATAATTTAATTTTTAAAGATAAAAGATCTGGATTGGAAGACTGGAACCAATCTCGAACAGACTGAATTGACTGATTTTGCTTCGACGGTGCTCTATTTTTGGTTACACAACCGATAGTTGTACCAATATCAATAGGAATGTCCTGGAAGGCAGGAGCTCTACTGGAAGGCAAGGTGCAAAGATGGGAAATGACTTGTTTTGCACTTTGGCAGATCAGTTGGGGGGCTTTTGAGCACTGGTCAGTTTGGGGCACAATCTGCGGTTTAACCTGTCTGCAGCTTGAGGGGCCGAGGTGTAGACTCCATGATTTAGTCACTGTAAGGTGGATACCTGGATATATATATATATATATATATATATATCAATGGGAATGAATTTGCTTTGAATCTCAAGAGATTCAGATCGTACCAATCGGTGTTCATTCCCAGTTAATACAAAACAAATGACATATTATATCTTAATTGTAGCCTTTCATTGAACCATAATTATTTAAAATCAATTAATCTATCTGTACACATGCTTATAATACAATTAAAGTTGTACATTTATTAATTTAACCAAAGTCTACAACTAGCAACTACGGGGAAGGGAACGAATCACTATATATAGGGTTGGCAATGGACCGAGCCGGCTCGGCTCGGCCCTTAATGCCACGAGCTTGGCTCGTGCTCGTGCTCGTGGCGAGCCGGGCTCGGCTCGTTGAAAATGGGCGAGCTCGTGGCTTGTCCGAGCTCGTGGGCCGAGCCGAGCTTCGGCTGGTGGGCTCGCCTTTTTTTTTTTTTTTTAAGAAAATAAAGAATAGAGTTTTAAAAATAAAAAGTGTTAAAAAATACAAATAATTTAACGAAAACAAATTTTTATTTTTTTTATTTATATCATATTGTAATTTGTAATATTTTTTATAAGGTATAACCGTATAAAATATTTATATAATGAAAACGAATTTTTTTTAAAATACATTTACAAAAAATATTTTTTTGATTTCTTTTTAAAGTTAATAAAGAATAGAGTTTTAAAAAATAAAAAGTGTTAAAAAATACAAATAATTTAAGGAGAACAAGTTTTTATTTTTTTTATTTATATCATATTGTAAATTGTAATACTTTTTATAAAGTATAAAATATTTATATAATGAAAACGAATTATTTTTTGAAATACATTTACAAAAAATATATTTTTTTGATTTTTTTTCAAAGTTAATAAAATATAAACCCTCCTCCTTTATCCGGGTTTGGGACCGGCTACATCAATTTTAAGTAGGCGGAGTTAAAAATTGTACACGAACAATTTGTTGTAACGTGTACAATTTTTAAAAAAAAATTAAATTTAACGATTAAAAAATAAATAAAAAATTTGATTAATATAATTAAATCAAATATCACTTACCTGACGACATGCAATTTCAGCGTATTTATCTTGTAGTCGAAAATGAGCGTCCTGCCAATCCTTCACACACATTAACGCTTCCAAAACATCTTCTTTCAGTCGGCTCCTGACATCAGTCAAAACTATTTTACCTGCACTAAAAGCAGACTCCGAAGCAACAGTGCTAACCGGACGTGTTAATAGATCTTTCGCAATTGCAGAAACAATTGGCCAACGTCTTTCATACTTTCGCCAGAATTCAATTACTTCTTCTAAAGTTTTTTTAATTGTTCTGTCTGTTGACATATTATGATTGAAATAATCAATTAATTCAGCAGGCATCGCATTTTGAGTTTCGGCCGATTTTTGATGAGATGCAGATGTAGACGACATGACACTAGATGTACACATTGCAGTTGCATCATATCTAAATGTATTAATGCTTTGAAATAAATTCATTATTTCCGCAGCATCTTCTTCAAGTTCAGCAGAAGGAGTAGGTGTAGTAGAGGGTACCCGACTAACATTTGCACCCATTCTTTCCGCATATAAATCATACATTCCACATAATGTTTGCTCTAAATTCTTATAGGTGATAGGTGTATCAAGTATTAAAACTTTATTGATTTGATCAATTACGTATTTAGTTCCCGAAATATTATATCGGGGGTCCATTGCGCATGCTAAAGGAAATAACATGGGCAGTTCTTCCCAATATTTTCTAAACTTTAATTCCATAGCAATTAAAGTTTCACTAAAAGCAGGATCATTTTTATATTTATGGAATATTCTTGCAATTATATAAAGGCGTTCAAGCACCATACAACTTGTGGGATAATAAACGCCGGATAAAATCTTTGTAGTCTCATAAAAAGATGTTAAAAATTGTTTAACTTTCAAAGTTAAAATCCAATCGAATTCATTTAACATACCATCATCATCACTTCTAACATGTCTATTATTATAAAAGTCAGTTATTAAACTTTCGAAACCTTCACATGATTTTAAAAGCAAGTATGTGGAGTTCCATCTATGACCTACGTCGCTAACAAATGTTTTAGCAGTCATCACCCCTAGTTCGGCACAAAAATCTTCAAATGCTTGTTTTCTATTAGGAGAGATCGTAATATAAACTAATGCATTCCTAATCCTTTGAAGTTCATCCTTTATATTTTTTAAACCATCTTGCACAATTAAATTCAAGTTATGACACACACAACGAATATGAAACAAATACCCACCAAAATCAGGTTGAAGTGCCCTACACAATTTATCGACGACTACCTTATTAACGCTAGCATTATCAAAAGTAAAAGATCGAATTTTACTCTCACAATGATATTCTCTAACAATACTGATAATAGTATTATATATATTATTAGCATTGTGAGGAAATTCAATAATTCTAAAAGCAATAATTTTCTTATGCATGCACCAAACTGGGTCTATATAGTGTGTGGTTGCAGCTATATATGCTCTTTTATTAACCCCTTCCCATAAATCAGAAGTTAAGGATATAACACCCCCATATTGTTGTAAATCCATAATTAATTGTTGTTTTGAATTATTGAAATAATTTATTGTATCGGCACGAAGAGTGTTTCGACTTACCCCAACGTACCTTGGTTGTAGATATTCTTTCACGAATGAGACGAAGTGTTAGTTGTCTGCAATAGCCAGAGGCAACTCAGTGGCAGCAACAAATTTCACCATTCCAGTTCGAGTCTCGTCCTCCAAATACACCCACGTGAATTGGGGTGAAGTTGTAGAACCGACGCGTGGACTGTCAAATTGTAATTGTGTTTGACCAGCTGGAAGAAATCCATGTCTGGCTGCACATGATTTGTAGTGGCGGTTGAGATGAGTGGTACCAATTCCTTTTTGCCATATCAATCTTTGTTGGCAGTATTTATATACTGCTTTAGATTCTGCAAGGCCATCAACGACTTTTCCCGTTGAAATCAATTGAGAATTGGATGAATTGAAATTGTAACTAATAAACTGAAAAAATTGAATTGATATTGTATATTTTGCAGTACAAGAGAGTAAAAACTCGATAATTAATATAATAAAAGATAGTTGAGACTTGAGAGAGTTGTAATCTTGGAAGTTGGAAGTGATTGATATGAAAAAAAAATTTTGGGGGAAGGGAGTATTTATAGTAAAAAAATGGGGGGAAAAAAATTTCAGTGACCGTTTGGTCACTGAATCAGTGACCGTTCTGGTCACTGAACAAAAGTTCAGTGACCAGGCTCGACGAGACACTAAAATTTTATAGGATCTTCAGGCTCCTTCGGACCATACCCACAACAATCATACAAGCCAAGCCTGGGAAGAAAGGTAGTTTATAGACAAGAACTAAGCTTGGTTATTATAGTGATTTGTTCACATCGACAAGAACAAAATCATGAACACAGCCGTGCCTTCCAACACCACCAAAGATGTACTCAACGACCTCTCTCCCGTTATCAAAGTCTACAAAGATGGAACAGTGGACAGGCTCATGGGCACACCCAATGTCCCTCCGTCGCTGGAAGACCCAATCACCGGTGTAGCCTCCAAAGACATAGTCATTTCACCGGAGGTTAAAGCCAGACTATACCTCCCCAAGCTCACAGACCCTAACCAAAAACTCCCCGTTTTAATATACTACCATGGGGGTGGATTTGTAATTGAGTCCCCCTATTGTTTGTTCTTCCACCGTTTAACTAACATTTTATCCGCCGAAGCAAAAGCTTTAATCATTTCTGTTCAATACCGGCTTGCTCCTGAACATCTTCTACCTATAGCCTATGAAGATTCGTGGACTGCCCTTCAATGGGTGACGTCTCACGTTATTGCAAAAGCTAGCATCGAAAAGGATCCATGGGTTACTAAACATGGAGATTTTGGTAAATTGTATATCGGCGGGGGTAGTGCAGGTGCCAATATAGCGCATAATATTGTTCTCCGAGCTGGAGTGGAACCCTTGATTGAGGATGTGAAAATCTTAGGTTTATTTCTATCTTGTCCTTATTTCTGGGGATCAAAACCAGTTGGGTCGCAATCAAAAGAAGATTTGACTGGTTTTGCGTACAAAGTTTGGGTGTGTATTTATCCTTCAGCCCCTGGTGGGATTGACAATCCGATGATCAATCCATTGGCAGAGGATGCTCCGAGCTTATCGGGGCTGGCGTGTTCAAGGCTGCTGGTTTGTTTACCAGAGAAGGATGCATTTACGCCTATAGGGATTCGTTATACTGAGACTGTGAAGAAAAGTGGGTGGAATGGTGAAGTGCAGCTTGTGGTGGTTGATGGAGAAGATCATTGCTTTCATGTATTTGATCCTCATACTGAGAAAGCAAAGGATTTGATTAAGCAATTGGCTTCTTTTATTTCCCGGTGAGATTTTTCCGGCTTTCAGAATAAATATTCATATTCAGCTGGTGGTTTAGTTTTTGTTGAACATGTTGTGGCCGAGTTTACAATAATATTTACTTACACAAGACTACTTTTTATGTGTATCTTCATTTATATGTAATAAGATTATCTTTTGTTAAAATGAGTTAACTTTCGACTTTCATTCTATTTTAGCCCTACTCCCCCCTTCAAAACTAAAGAAAATAAACACTGTTTTTTTTTTTTTTTTCCTTTTAATATTTGATATTAGGTTCCCACCGACTCTTCAATTAAAATATAAAAAGAAAATGATTTGAGTTTGGTTATTTACATTTCAAGAGCCAGACACACCCTTTCAAAATAAAGAAGCTCTTGAAGATGAAGTGTTTAAGTCAACTGTTAGAATTTATATATGACATTTTGTAATAGTAATTTGTATCGATCAATAATTAAGAAGATAGAAATGAGAAAGAACAATAACATATGATCACGATTCCTTGATTCCCCCACGAATATTGGAAAAAAAAAAATCAATAGTTGAGAAATGCTCCAATCATTTTGTCGATTGAAAAAGAATTGACACAGAACAACCAACTACAAATTGTTTAAATAGAAAAGTCTACATAAGAAAAATGAGTACTAAACTTGCAAGGACATAATTGTCCCTCTGTAAGTCAAACTTAGGGGTGGTCATTTGGTGGTTAGATCCAAGTATTTCAAGAATTGAAATCATCCATTAAAACTTCGATTGTTTTGTAAATGAAACAATTCTTTCCATATAATTTTAGGAATCGAAATTGGAACTGTTGATTTCGGTTTGAAAGAGTTGATTCTTGTTAAAATATCCACCTGTACTTAAATTGCAAAAAACGATAATAAAAATAATTTTATGAAAACAATTATGTAAATTAGTAAAAGTCGCTCACAATTCTCTCTTAGTAGAAGAAGATCGTCCTCAAATCGTTTATAGTATCTCTAGCTGAAGTCTTATAATGGCAGCAATGGAGCAATAGAGTAGTTGATAAGGGTAATTTCTACACTTATTTTAGGTCCTAAAAGACGATATTTTACACTTATTTGGATAAAATATTACCTAACCTGAGTTATATTATATTTTGTGGGTAAAACTTGATGTTTGATAAGGAATTGGAGAAAAGAATACAAAAATAGTGAAAAATGGGCGAGATTCGAAATTCGGAGACTAAATTGTAAAAAATCCATAGATGCAACGGGCAACGAAATGAAGATCGAAGATGCCAAGGATTTAAGTGTAATTGAAAGATAAATGAATAAGATTACAAGATAAAAAGGCTGAAATGAAGCAAATTCAAAATTTGGGGACTAAAATGTAAGTACTCAAAACTTGTGTCGAACCTTATGATGAGGATTTGAGAGTGCCAAAAGTCAATTGGAATCGAAGAGAAGTCAACCGGATGAGAAACTTTGTAAAAGGATCAAAACACATAAGTAAGAAAGTTCAGGGACCAAATTGCAAAATTGGTTCCCAAAAATTGTACCATACGTACACATGGACCTGCAGGCCTTGCGTGCGCAATGTTTCAAAAATTCACTCCTGAGACCAAATCATATGTATTGTGTTTACGCACCAAATGACTTAAGCATGGTTAAATTCTCAAAAAAAAAACTTGTTTCCTTATTTTATTTTGCAAACTTTTGGTATGCAATCTTTTGGCACCCTATTTATACCAAGAGTAGTCCAAAATGTGGGAAGACTCTTTAGATCTAAAAATTCATAGATTCAACATATTTTGGAGGCGAAGAATGATGTTAGATTATTAACATTAAGGGAATTGTGCAAAATTCTTGAAGATTATTCATCCAAAATCAAGATTTGAGCTAAGAAAGTGGATTTCTCCTACTTCTTCATATTTCTTATTTTCGAGTGATGTTTTTCCAATTATTCTTGTATAATTTAATAATTAGAATGATTGGCTAAGTTTTTCTTTGTATTGGATAAATGATGAATCCTATTGTTTGTTTATTTAATTCAAGACAATTAGGTTAGTATTTCTTGATTTTTCTTGATTGTTTTAGTATTTTCATTGAACTATTTGATAATTTGATCACCGATTAGATAATAAGTTGCTTGTTGTAGTGTAAAAACACTCACAATAAATTTAGAACGTGACAAAATCAACACATGGACAATGGGTATTAGGAATAATAGACATGTGCACTCATATATGATAAATCCTGTGAATCAGTACATGTTTTTCATATGAATTTGGACTAGAAATAGGATCGGATCGTTTTAAACAAATGTCATATTTTGAAAAAAAATATTGAATAAAAGTGAATTATCGATTGTTTTGAATACAAGAATTTACTAAATTATGAATTAAAAGTTGAATTTAATGACAATAGAGGAATTTACAATTTCAATATAAATATTCATGTATTAGATAGATATTTTATTTGCTTTCTTAGTTTATGATTAATATAGAATATATACAAACCAACTCGATTCCAATAGCAAATATCTGTGGACCTTCGCCTTGCCTTCTCTAATAGTTGACAAAACAGGCCACACAATCCTAGCTCCATCAACACACAGTTAAACCGATTCCATAACTTCTACGCCCATCCTCTTCATTTTTTCTACAATGAGTTCAGCATAACCTATAAATATTAATACCCTAATACCCATATGAATTATTATTGAATTATTGCTATGATTCATGTCAACACCTGTAACAGTTATACAACAATTCCCCACACGGAGTTATTTTCATATGTAGGGTGCTATATCTCTTATAATGAAGCTCCAAATATCGACCATGTGACAGTCAGCTAGCGAGTTCAATTAGACCCACACTTCACATTACTATCCTATTTGACCTAGCATAAGCCATATATTGAGGTAGTCGATGTGCCATGTAGAGGTTGACCCTCGTTAGCCTAGGTCAGTTGATATAACCTTTTTGCAAAATAAGTTCAAGACAATTAGCCTCTTAATGATATCTTCATATAACTGATTGATATGATATCTCGAGAGCAGTCGTCTCTTAGTCAATTAGTAAGTCTACTTTTCAGAGGTCAAACTTAGACTCTAGCATGATTACTTGTTAGAAACATTAAATGTCACTTAACTTAGGATTGATGGAGTGACACTTTTGAAAAGATGCGTCGACCATCTGGATAAGACAACGTGTCTTTCTATCCAACAATAATTATTCCCCATCTTCTACCATAAAAATTCACACTTAGTGCCATTTGAAAATAATGTAATTTTAAAAATAGTCTAAGTAATGTTGTCCTCTCATATTTGTTTTTTTATTAAACCTTAGTACTTGAACACTATTGTGGTTCATGTTTCCTGTACTTCCCCACACCCAACTATATTCATAAAAGTTGACTGACTTGAGTGTCGAATTGCTCGTGGTCGCTTCCCACACCATCGAGAAGGCCACATGTTTTTAATGATATGTCGAAGTGTGCAGGAAATACATTGCATAGACGTGAGTAAAGTCGAAATCTATTAACCACATAATCGGTGCAGAAAATCGAGGTCAACATAGGGTGTCAAAGCAAGCAACCTTCGCATCTGTTTGAGAATCATTATTTGGTAAAATGGAATTTTGAATAATAAATTTTTGGAGAATGAGTAGTTAAAAGGTAGAAAAAATTTGAGTTTATGTGCAGAATATTTTATTGTGTAAATGTGGGGTTGAAAATGAATATATAGGAAAAGAGTTTTGGAATTATGGTTGTCAAACTGGAACTTAATTACATCACCTACGAAATTTATATCCATCCAGTTATTGTCTAATAGTGCTTTAGCCCTTGTTTGATTCTCTTTACTTTAATTTTTTTTTCTCACACTCACTTTCAACTATACATTCACACTATAAAATCTAAATCTAAAACTATTTTTTTAGACCATACATTTTTCAAAAAATACTATTCAAAACTATATTTTCAAAATTTTAAGGCTACCAAATAGGGGCATAATGGTAGTTACCAATATTGTTGCCTTCTAATTTGTCTATTCCTTTCATAGTAACTTGCCCTGATCTCAAATGAATGGCTAAAACTTAATTCCAAATTTTGGTAAGCACGAGCTCATGATTACCAAACGACTTCTTATTACCAATTATTTTGGTTAAGAATTCGAAGGCTTCCAATGCAAAATAACTTCTGCTCCCATCTCCTTAGCCATACGAGCATTGTTGTTTTCTACTTTGATCACCGAAATAGCTATTAATCTATTAGATTTGACAAAACCTAAGCCTGGCACTATATATCTTGATCTTCTTGTCACCCTAATTCGTCAAAACTGCTCCTCGAGTATATCTTCATAGTAGACATAAAAAATTGATGAACCATTGTAATATTCACATAAATCAAAATACATATATCAATTAAGATTGAAAGGTACAAAAGGATAATAGTCCCCACCAAAGTCCTCCTTCATGATGACTATATACGTTGTTACACCACTTGCATCGACAACTCAAGATTGTTTTCTTGAACAACTTTCTGTTTAAAGTCTAATTTTAGATGGAATGTGATTCTTTTATATCTTATATGAATCATATCTTTTTTCACAAACTGAACTGTATCGAGTTCAAATGACACGCATCTGGACCTGAATTTATTTTTTATCAGGTAAAATGAGAACATGGATCAAAACAAAAGAGTTTGAATTCAAAAAAAGTTGGGTGGACTTTTCATCATATGTTCATTCCCTTTGATATTTAGGTAATTTAGTTACTTGGAAAAACTTTCCATCCCATATCTATTTGAATTTTCAACAATAGATATATTTTGAATCGACTGCCTTCGGTGCCAGCCAACAATGGATATTGTTGGTCTTTCAATGTATGCATCTGTTGCTTTAAGAGATTCATTCACAAGTAAATTTGTATCATGTCCTCTCAGTACATGAATCCATGCAAGAACGCTTGATAAACACCATCGTGTCTCTACCAATTGAATTCAACCAAGCGAATCGAATGGCCAGGCTTGTGAGCAAAGACCGTCGAAGAAGTAAGCTCATTACGCTCCAAATTCTTTTCTTAGTATAAATGGAAAATTGTAGCAGCGGTCCCTAATACTTTCATTTTTTTAGACTTTACTCTAACCTTCATTTTGTATCAGCGGAGGTTCCTAACCTTTCATAAATATGCACTTGAGTTCCATCTGGACGGAAATCGTCCAAAACACCGTCAGTTGATCGAAAAAATTAAGGAATCAACATCTAATAAAATCATCCAAAACACTGACCAGAAATGTATCATCATGCAATAAAATCGTCGCGGTAGCAGATAGTTTAAGAAATTTTCCTGGTCAACTGACGATGTTTTGGAGGGTTTTCGTTCAGATGGACCTCAAGAACATATTTATGAAATGTTAGTGACCTTCGTTGTCACAAAATGAAGGTTAGGATAAAGTCTATTAAAAATGAAAAAGTTAGGTACCACTTCTGCAATTTCTCCTAGTATAAATATATATGACGTCATCACCATTATTCTTATATTCTATGGATTAAAAAGATTATACTATAATTATTTATAAAATACTATCTCAATTCATCATATTTCATCGGGGTGTGATATTGTTCTGGAAGATAAATCGAATATCAACAATTCCGATAAGATTATATTTTTTAATAAAAATCTATTTTTAAATTTATTGCTATTCCATGATTGGAATATGGTGCATATCTGCTCTTTTTCTATTCAAAGACCATCCTCTTTGTAACTAGACAAGACATTTTTCATGCCAGATTAAGGTTTTTTTTTTTTTTAATGCTCTATCTTTCTAATGAAAACGCTATTGAAGGAATGTTCCATCCAACCGAAAAATAAAAATCGTTTGTCACTTTCAGGTGTCACATCCATCTGAATTTTTTAGTGAAAAAAAAACCTCTAACGTGTAAGTGTTATGCCCTAAATCCAATCGATTTAGGTTGTAAACGCTTTTAATATGTTTAATGCATTTAATTTTGGCGAGATCTTTTATTTATTTATATTAATTTCGTGATAAATAATATTAAATAATAGAATCCGAAGATTCAAGTTTAAGTGATTTGTTAATCACAAGGAGTTGTGATTGTGAGATACAAATTATGTATAATTGGATCTTGAATAAACCGTGGTCGTAAGTAATAACGAGATACGGATATCGTTAATACAGTTAGACCATCACGTGTGGCATTTCTTACTTGTGAAGTAAGTAGCTAATATCACGAGTTAAAGTGTGGTGACACTTAAATGAACACGTGAATATTTTGTTATAGAACAAAACATTGGAGACCTGCTAAGAGATTTCACATGGATAACTATCTGAGTGTCAGTGGTTAATCTCTAACGTTCGATAGTGGAATTGGTCCTATAACTTGAGGTCATCATAGTGCCTTGTATGAGGATAGTCATACTTTGACGGTGTTGGATGTTGCTCTGCCAAGGGCCGCTAATATGACATCGTTCGGGTATGTCAAGAACCATATGAAGGTTGTGAATGACCAATAGAGAATTCATTACTCTTAGATAGTAAGAGATTGTGATCTGCATTTCGTTTAATTAAGTCAATAACGAAATCCTTGGCCAAGGTATACATGTAAGTCGAAAAGAAGTTTTCGACTCATATTGACTTAATAGTAGAATGAAAAATATTATCGATAATCAAGATTGACACACTTCCATATTTCGTAGTTGATCGAATCATATTGAAGAAAAGATTATAATTTCATGGTAAACGAACAGTTTTGGTTTTGTCATACCACGTGACATTTCTCGTCACATGTGTTGCCCTGATACATTGCTAGATGTCAATTTGGGACGGCGAGTGTGAATTTGTGATAAATTAAAAGGGTGTTTAATTTATCAGTTTTGATTAGATCAAAATAACATTTCAAGTCGCTAGGTACCGTGGTCGGGAACCTAATGGGTCGCACACAAAAGAGAATTGGAAGATTGCAAATTGCCAATTGATTAATTTAACAATCGTTGGATAAATTAATTAATTGGATTTGTTATTTATATTCCCGAATTAATTAATTGGATTAATTAATTCACGAACCGAGTTTAATTAAATATTGGACCGAATCGGGCCGATCCCGTTTGTGTTTATATAAATACATGGCTAGAGTTTGAGGTCCATAAGGTTTTCATTATTCTTACTGGCACAAGAGAAAAAATCCTAGCAGTTGCAGTCTATTCTCTGTGTGGATTTCATTGGAGGCTGGACAATTGGACAGCTATGGGAGGCAGATTCAAGTTGCTGGAAAGGAATAACGCGAAGGAGTTTGCAAAATCAAGAAAATGTATATTTCTTATCACAATTCTTATCTAAATACAAAGTTGAATCCTGAATGGGAATTGAAATTTGTTTAATTCCGCTGTGCATGTTTAAGTAAATTTCCAACAGTGGTATCAGAGCCAACTTTGTATTTGTTAAGAATTGATCGACATATTGATTAAATTAAAAGTTAATTGAATCATGTTAATCCTTGAATCTAGCAATTGTAGTTTCAATTTTATTTTATTTTTCAGAAATTGTTTTTGAAAAAAAAAAGGTTTTTTTTTCTTGGGTCGAGTGGCGGAAGCGGCGGTCACTGCTGCCAACCAACAGCGGTGGCAAGCGCCGCTGCACACTGCAGTCGCTGCTGTGGTTGGGGGAGGGGGCTGCTGCCTCCAGGCGGCAATTCCCCCTGGTTGTTTGGGCAGGGTGGCGCCTGGCGCCGCCACCAGTACGTAATTAAAAAAAAAAAATTTTTAGGGTTTTGGTGGAGGCAGGGGCCTCTGTTGCAAATAATGCAATTAGAGGCCTCTGGTTGCAATTACGAAAATGGGGTCAGTTTGTAAATTTTAAAAGGGGACCTGTTCTGCAATTTTTTTATTATGGAAGGGTCTAATGTTAATTTCCAACTTGGGTCAAATTTGTAAATTGTCAAAATAGATTTGAATTGATTTTTGAATTGATTTTAAAATGAGTTTTTAATTGAGTTTGACCCATACCCTAATTTTGACCCAAAATTAAAATTTATTTAAAATTTGACGACTTTTATATTTTTGTTAAAATTAGATTTTAACTTAAATATTTAATTTTGACCCTTAATTGAATTTTATTTTCTTTGGGAATTTTGTCCTAAATTAAAATATTAATTCAATTTTATTAGAGTTGGACCCTAATATTATATTAATTAAAATTTGATTTCAATTAATATCATTTCCCAATGCAAATTAAAATTTAGAGTATGACTCTAATTTAATAATTAATTAAAATTTGATTTTGATTAAATTACTTCGCCCAAATAGTTATGGAATTAGAGTTAGACTCTAATTCGGGATTTAGTTAAAATTTGATTTTAATTAAATAGGCTCGCCAATTAAGTTAATTAATTAATATGATTAATTAATTATTTAATTATCTCGATCCAAAATTTTGAATTAGTTTTAATGACTATAATTGCTAAATTTATGAGATATTGGATATAATATTAGATATTATACATAGAAAACATTTATGTGATGAATATTTATGGATGATTATGGACTCGACCATATGAATGTGTTGAATGGTTGATTTACTTCCTTTTGTTTTATGGGCCTGTGAGCCCTTAATTGTTTTGGACCTACGAGTCCGTTGTTATTATTGTTGTTATGGGCCTGCGAGCTCTTTATTATATTGGACCTGTGAGTCCGTTGTTATTGTTATTATTATGGGCCTACGAGTCCGATTTCTTTTGGGCCTGCGTTCCAACTAGTATATGATACATGTTGCAGTTTAACTAATTGGAGGCGCAAGAAGAGGTGGACACCATGGAGATGGTGCATTGGTGTTGATCCAATGTTGTACTCCTTAGGAATTGACCAACTAGTTTTCCTTTTGGCTCGGGAAAACTAGATAGAACAAATCCATAATCATCCATACTATTACNATGTTTGACACTATGAAATATTTGATATTTCTGAATGATGGGTTTGATTTAACTAAAATTTATTTTTTGTTGAGTACATTCAATGAGATAAGTTTTAGAGGCATGTTAAGTTATCACATAAGATGTGTGAAGACAAAAGAGTTGTCAGCTTAATGATCTGGAAATTGTATGGAGATACAATTGATAATAATATCTACCCAAATGTTTTATTAGGATTTGTTGAGTACACTAAAGATCTTGATACAACGAATGGAATCCCAGCCTACTAGGAATCAAATGTGGATTCAAATAATTTATATATGAAGGTCATGAATTTATTTTAAATAGTGGGAACACGTTTACTTAAAATCCATATTAAATTTGTGCATATGCATTATAATACATATTAATTCTATATTTTTCGTCATTTACAGTTTTTGAATCATGAGTAATCATATGAATTTGAGAGGCATACTGGATGCCAACAAACTGATCGGACCAAATTTTCTCGATTGGCACCCAATTTGAGAATCGTTCTCAAGCATGAGAAAATTGGATATGTCCTTGAGCAGCCCTTTCCGGTGGTGCCTACTGAAAATTCCACTCAGGAAGAGGTAGCTGCTTACAACAAACACAGTGATGACGATAACACTGCAGCATGTGTGATGCTTGCAGCTATGTCACCTGAGTTGCAGAAGCAACATGAGGGTATGGATGCTTACACTATGATTTTTCATCTCAAGGAGTTGTATGATGAACAATCTCGTGTGGAGAGGTATGAGACCTCTAAACAACTATACCGGTGCAAAAAGGCAGATGGATCTTCAGTCAGTGCTCATGTGCTGAAGATGATTGGTTTCATCGAAAAATCGGGTTCACTAGGTTTTATCATGGATCATGAACTAAGTATTGACTTGGTTCTGCAATCTCTGCCAGATAGTTATTCATGGTTCATTAGGAACTTCAATATGAATACGATCGAATGCACACTCTCTAAGTTGCTTAATATGCTTAAAACTGTGGAGCCCAATGTCAAGGCTAGCACTGGGCATGTCTTAGCTATTCATTCCTCCAAGGGCACTAAGAGGAAAATCAAAGGAAGTTTTGAGAAAATATCCAAAAAGGTTAAGGGCAATAACAAAGCAGTCAAAGCAGGCAAGGACAATACCAAATCTGATGACCCATGCTATCACTGTGGAGTAAAAGGTCATTGGAAGAGGAACTGCAAGGCTTACCTCGCTAGCTTGAAGGGAAAGAAGTCTTTTGAAGCTTCTACTTCAGGTATTTTTGTTATCGAGGTTAATATGTCTACTTCATTAACTTCTTGGGTATTAGATACCGAATGTTGATCTCATATTTGTATAAATATGCAGGGACTAAAGAGAAGTTGAACTGCGCGTGGAAAATGGAACAAGAGTTGCTGCATTAGATGTAGGGACATATTTCTTACCACTACCTTCGGGCTTAGTATTAGAATTAGAAAATTGCTATTTTGTTCCCGCCATTACGAAAAACATTATTTCTATTTTGTGTTTGGACATGAATGGTTTTTCAATTAATGTTAAGAACAATCATTGTTCGTTTTATAAAGATGAGATCTTTTATGGTTGTGGTGTGTTGCAAAATGGAATTTACATTCTTGATACTGAGTCGTCTATTATAAATATAGAAAATAAAAGGCATAAAAGTAATAATCTAAATAATACATACCTCTGGCATTGTAGACTTGGTCATATTAATGACAAACGCATTTTCAAGTTACATAAAGATGGATACTTGGGGTCAACTGGTTTTGAATCATTTGACAAATGCGAGTCGTGCCTGTTAGGCAAAATAACCAAGTTCCCTTTTACTGGAAAAGGAGAAAGAACCACAGAACTGTTGGGACTAATACATACTGATGTATGTGGACCCATGTCAATAACTATCAGAAGTGGTTTCTCTTACTTCATCACATTTACTGATGATCATTCTAGATATGGTTATGTGTATCTGATGAAATTCAAGTATGAAGCACTTGAAAAGTTCAAGGAATTCAAACTTAAAGTAGAGAAATAGACTGGTAAAAATATTCTCACGCTGAGATCAGATCGAGGTGGAGAATATTTAAAGGGAGAATTTTTAGATTATCTTAAAGAGAATGAGATTCTCTCGCAGTGGACTCCACCATATACATCGCAACATAATGGTGTATCTGAACGGAGGAATCACACTTTGTTAGACATGGTGCGATCTATGATGAGCCATGCAAACATCCCAAAATCATTTTGGGGTCATGCACTAATTACTGCGTGCTACACACTTAATTGTGTCCCATCTAAATCAGTCGACAAAACTCCATACGAGCTATGGAGAGGAAAAAGACCAAACTTATCTCATATGACAGTTTGGGGCTGTGAGGCTTATGTAAAGCGAGATGAATCAGATAAGCTTGAGGCTAAATCTGACAAATGCGTATTTGTGGGATATCTAAAAGAGACAATTGGATATCAGTTTTATAATCCTGTTGAGAAGAAGGTGTTCATCTCAAGACATGCCATATTCCTAGAGAAAGAGTTTACTCTAGGAGAGGGTAGTGGGAGCAAACTAGAACTTGAAGAATTTCAAGAATCCACGGATACTGTTGACCAATTGGAGGGTCAAGAAGAGGTGGACACCATAGAGAACCTTGAGGACACACTAGCTCAGCGTAAATCAAGTAGGATCATTCAACCTCCCAGAAGATACGAATTCACGATTACTAATCAAGTATTATTAGTTGAGGATGATGAACCTACAAATTACGCAGAAGCGAAGTCAAGTGTTAACTCGAAGAGATGACAAGAAGCCATGGAATCCAAAATGAACTCAATGTATGAGAACAAGGTTTGGACCTTGGTCGACCTTCTAGGTGGGATAAAACTGATAGGTTGTAAATGGGTTTACAAGAAAAAGGTCGATGTGGATGGAAACGTCCATACATACAAAGCAAGGTTAGTAGCGAAGGGTTAAACACAAAGACAAGGTGTTGACTTTGATGAAACTTTTTCGCCTATAGCCATGCTAAAGTCCATTCGGATTTTGCTTGCAATAACTGCATACCATGATTATAAGATATGACAAATGGATGTCAAAACTGCTATCCTTAATGGAAACTTACAAGAGGAGGTGTACATGACACAGCCTGAAGGTTTTGAATCCAAAAGAGCCAGCAAAGTATGTAAGCTAAATCAATCTATTTATGGATTAAAGCAAGCCTCTAGGAGCTGGAATCTTTGTTTTGATGAGACAATCAAAAGGTTTGGTTTTATTAAAAATGAAGATAAACTGTTTGTTTACAAGAAGACAAGTGGGAGCGCGATCGTATTCCTAATATTATATGTCGATGACATATTATTAATGGGAAACGACATCCCAATGCTTCAATCGGTAAAATTATGGTTGTCAAAGAATTTCTCCATGAAAGATATGGGAGAAGCTGCGTATATCTTGGTAATCTTGGGAATCAAGATCTATAGAGATAGATCTAAAAGATTACTAGGCTTATCCCAATCTTCGTACATAGATAAAATCTTGAGAAGATTTAATATGGAAGAGTCTAAAAGAGGTTTATGTCCCATGTCGCATGAGATTTACCTCTCAAAAGATATGTGTCCTAAAACACATGATGAAAGGAGTCGTATGGATAAGATTCCTTATGCTTCGACGATAGGATCTATCATGTATGCGATGCTATGTACGAGACCAGATGTTTCATATACCCTAAGTGTTACGAGCAGGTTTCAACAAAACCCTGGTGAGAAACACTGGATAGCGGTTAAGAACATTTTTAAGTACTTGAGAAGGACTAAAGATGTGTTCTTGATCTATGGAGGAAATGAACTGAAAATTCATGGGTATACTGATCCCAGCTTTCAAACTGACAAAGATGATAGCAAGTCTCAATCAAGATATATGTTTACTCTCAACAATGGAGCGATTAGTTGGACAAGTTCCAAACAGGAGACAATCGCTAATTCAACAACAGAAGCCAAGTACATTGCTGCTTCTGAAGTAGCGAAGGAAGCTGTCTGGATCAAGAAGTTCATTAATGAACTTGGAGTCGTTCCTAGCATTGTTGATCCCATACCTTTGTATTGTGATAACAATGGAGCCATCGCACAAGAGAAGGAACCGAGGTCCCATCAACAATCCAAACATGTGTTAAGACGATATCATCTCATCAGGGAGATTATACAAAGAAATGACGTAACGATAGAGTAAGTTCCCATAGATGATAATATTGCAGATCCACTGATAAAGCCGTTGTCACAACAGAAATATGATCGTCATGTGGACGCTTATGGTATTAGATACATGAGTGATTGGATCTAGTGCAAGTGGAAGTTTGTAAGTGTTCTGCCCTAGATCCAATCGATTTAGGTTATAAACGCTTTTAATATATTTAATGCATTTAATTTTGGCGAGATCTATTATTTATTTAAATTAATTTTGTAATAAATAATATTAAATAATAGAATTCGAAGATCTAAGTTTAAGTGATTTGTTAATCACAAGGAGTTGTGATTGTGAGATACAAATTACGTATAATTGGATCTTGAATAAATCGTGGTCGTAAGTAATAACGAGATACGGATATCGTTAATACAGTTAGCCCATCACGTGTGGCATTTCTTACTTGTGAAGTAAGTAGCTGATCTCATGAGTTAAAGTGTGGTGACACTTAAATGAACACGTGGATGCTTTGTTATAGAACAAAACATTGGAGACCCGCTAAGAGATTCCACATGAATAACTATCTGAGTGTTAGTGGTTAATCTCTAACGTTCGGTAGTGAAATTGGTCATATAACTTGAGGTCATCATAGCGCCTTGTATGAGGACAGTCATACTTTGACGGTGTTGGATGTTGCTCTACCAAGGGCCGCTAATACGACATCGTTTGGGTATGTCAAGAATCATATGAAGGTTATGAATGACCAATAGAGGGTTCGTCACTCTTAGATAGTAAGAGATTGTGATCTACATTTCGTTCAATTAAGTCAATAACGAAGTCTTTGACCAAGGTATACATATAAGTCGAAAAGGAGTTTTCGACTCATATTGACTTAATAGTAGAATGAAAGATATTATCGATAATCGAGATTGTCACACTTCCATATCTCGTAGTTGATCGGATCATATTGACAAAGGGATTATAATTTCATGGTAAACGAATAGTTTTGATTTTGTCATACCACATGATATTTTCCGTCACATGTGTTGCCCTGATACATTGCTAGATGTCAATTTGGGACGGCGACTTTGAATTTGTGATAAATTAAAAGGGTGTTTAATTTATCAGTTTTGATTAGATCAAAATAACATTTCACGTCGTTAGACATCGTGCTCGGGAACCTAATGGGTCGCACACAAAAGAGAATTGGAAGATTACAAATTGCCAATTAATTAATTTAATAATCGTTGGATAAATTAAGTAATTGGATTTGTTATTTATATTCCCGAATTAATTAATTGGATTAATTAATTCACGAACCGGGTTTAATTAAATGGATTAATTAAACATTGAACTGGACCAGGCCGATCCCGTTTGGGTTTATATAAATACATGGCTAGAGTTTGAGGTCCATAAAGTTTTCATTATTCTTATTGGCACAAGAGAAAAAATCCTAGCAGTTACAATCTATTCTTTGTGTGGATTTCATTGGGGGTTGGACAAGTGGACAGCTGTGGGAGACAGATTCATGTTGCTGGATAGGAATAACGGGAAGGAGTTTGCAAAATCAAGAAAAGGTATATTTCTTATCACAATTCTTATCTAAATACAAAGTTGAATCCTGAATGGAAATTGAAATTTGTTTAATTTCGCTATGCATGTTTAAGTAAATTTCCAACATAACGAATTTGAATGTAATCCGTGTACTTTGTCTAATATCATCTATCAATCAAAAACTAAAATCCTCCTCCATGATTGACTTTATACGTTGTTACCCCACTTGCATCCACAACTCCCATGTCAATCCCTACAATCATCTCCCTCACATTGACCGCCTTCGGTCGCAACCGATAATGGATATTGTTGGTCTTTCAATGTATCCATCTGTTGCTCTAACATATTCATTCACAAGTAAATTTGTATCTTGTCCTCTTAGTACATGAATCCATCCAAGAATGCTTGATAAACACCACCACGTCTCTATCAATTGAATTCAACCTAGCGAATGGAATGGCCTGACTTATGGGCCAAGACTGGCGAAGAACTACAAATTCTTTTCTTTGTATAAATATGTATAACATCATCACCATTATTCTTATATTCTACGGACGAAAACATTATATTATAATTATTTATAAAATACTACTCAATTCATCCTATTTCATCACAATTCTAATAAGATTACATTTTTGAATAAACATCTATTTTTAAATTTATTTCTATTCCATGATCGTAACATGGTGCATAACTGCATATATGCTCTTTTTTCTATTCAAAGATCATTTTCTTGGCTTTGTGTTTCACATTGAGAATATTTTTTAGATGAAAGATGTCAAAGGAACTTCTTACTTTTCAAACAGACGCTTTTATATCTATATATAAACTTTGTTTTATCATGAATACACAAGACTAAATTTAAACTTATTGTTTGTCTTTGTAACCAGATAAGTCATTTTTCATACTAGATCGAGATTCCTATTTTTTATTATTTTTTTAATGCTCTATCTTTCTCATGGAAACGCAATTGAAAGAACGTTCCATCTAACTGCCCAAGTTGTTTAAAAAAAAAAAAAAAGAAGAAGAAAAAATCGTTTGTCACTTTCAAGTATCACATCCATCTTAATTTTTCTTTAATGGAATAATGAAATAAAAATCAACCTCTAACGAATTTGAATTTAATCCGTGTACCTTGTCTAATTTCATCTATCAATCAAAAACCATTTGCCATTTTCTCATTTGCAAGTACAAAATCAACAAGACTATCATGGCTTCCAACACCACCAAAGAAGTGCTCCACGACCTCTCTCCACTCGTCAAAGTCTACAAAGATGGCTTCGTCGAGCGGCTCATGGACCCACCCAATGTCCCACCTTCGCCGGAGACCCCAACCACTGACGTAGCTTCCAAAGACATAGTCATTTCCCTAGAGGTTAAAGCCAGACTATACCTTCCAAAGCTGACAAAGCCAACTAGAAACTCCCCATTTTAGTCTATTACCATGGAAGTGATAAAAATTGTATCTTTCATTGATTCTACAAACTATTTTGTAATGCTTACTTTGATTTGCAAACTCCTTTGCTATTCTTTCGTTCCAACAACCTGGATCTGTCGCCCACAGCTGTCTAATTATCTAGCCTCTAACGGTGATCCACACAAAGAACAAGATTGTAGGATTATAGTTTTCTTCTTGTGCTAACAAAAAGAATGAAAAAAATCTCTACAAATTGAAAACCCTAGTGACTTATTTATATAAGCCAAAATGGGTTTGGCCTGACCCAATCCAATATTTAATTAAATTCGATCCGTGAATTAATTAATCCAATTAATTAATTCCAGCATATAAATAAGCAACACAATTAATTAATTTATCCAACGCTTGTTAAAATAATTAATTGACTAATCACAATCTTTCAATTCTCCTTTTGTGAACGACCTATCAGGTTTCCGATCACGATGCCTAACGATGTGAATTATTATTTTGAACTAATCAGAATCGATAAATTAAAACACTATTTTAATTTATCACAAATTCAAGTTCGTCATCCCAAATTGACATCTAGTAATGTGTCTGGCAATACATGTGATAAAAATGTCACGTGGTATGATAAAACCATACTTGTTCGTTTACCGTGAAACTATAATCTCTTCATCAATATGATCTGATCAATTACGAAATATGAAAGTGTGTCAATCTCGATTATCGATCATATCTTTTATATCACTATTAAGTCAATATAAGTCGAAAACTCATTTTCGACTTCTGAGTACATATTGGCCAAGAATTTTGTTATCAACTTAATTGAATGAAATGCAAATCATAATCTCTTACTATCTAAGAGTGACGAATCCTCTATTGATCATTCACAACCTTCAACGATTCTTGACATACCTGAATGATGCCATATTATAGTAATAGCAGCTCTTGACAGAGCAACATCCAACACAATCAAAGAATGTCTGTCCTCATATAAGATACTATGATGACCTCAAATCAAAGGACTAATTCTACTACCAAACGTTAGAGATTTACTACTGACACTCAGATAATTATCCATGTGGAATCTCTCAGCAGGTTTCCAATAATTTGTTCTACAACAAAACATCCACGCGTTCATTTAAGTGTCACCACACTTTATCTTGTGAGATTAGCTACTTACTTCATAAGTAAGAAATGCTATATAGGATGGTCTATCCTTAATAACGATATCCGTATCTCGTTATTACTTCCGACCACAGATGATTTAAGATTGAATCATGTGTAATTTGTATCTCACAATCACAACTCCTTGTGATTAACATATTGTCAAGATTTGAATCTACGAACTCTATTATTTAATTTAATTGAATATTAATCAAATAATAAATCTGCCATAAAATTGCATCAATGTTTATATCCAAAGTCGATTGGACCTATGACATAACACTTACATAAACATGACGATCTTGGTAAATTGTATGTTGGCAGTGATAGTGCTAGAGGCAATATAGCACACAATATTGTTCTTCGAGCTGGGGAGGAACCTTTCCCTGGGAATGTAAAATTCTTGGGTTTATTGCTATCCCATTCTTATTTCTGGGGATCAAAACCAATTGGGCGGGAATCAAAAGAAGATTTGAATGGTTTTGCATTTAATGTTTGGATGTGCATTTATCCATCAGCCCCTGGTGGGATTGATCATCGTGGGATTGACAATCCGATGATCAATCCATTCGCGGAGGATACTCCGAACTTATCGGGGCTAGCGTGTTCATGGCTGCTGGTTTGTTTAGCGGAGAAGGATGCATTTACGCCTAGAGGGATTCTATATGCTGAGACTGTGAAGGAAAGTGGGTGGAATGGTGAAATGCAGCTGGTGGTGGTCGATGGAGAAGTTCATTGTTTTCATGTATATGATCCTCATACTGAGAAAGCAAAGAATTTGATTAAGCAATTGGCTGCTTTTATTTCACAGTGAGATTTTTTTCAGCTTTTGGAATAAGTGTTCATATTTCAACTTGTGGTTCAGTTTTTGTTGATCATGATGTGGCCAAGTTTACAGTAATATTTGTTACTATTTTATGTGTATCATCATTTATAATTAAGGCTCCATTTGGTACCCATTTTTGTAAAAATGAGAATGAAAAATATAGTCGTTATGTGACCCACACAAGAGATAGAAAGTCAAATATGGTGGCTTGATGTGATGGAAGATCATATTTTTTATTTTTGTGGCCAAATAATGGGAATCAAACGGGGTCTAAATAAGAATATCTTTTATCATTTTTTTTTCTTTTTGTTAGAGTTGAGAATAAATTATTTATTTGAAAATGAATTAACTTTTGACTTTTCTTCTTTTTAGACCCATTCCCTCTCCAAAAAATAACTAAATAAATAAACACGCACTTTTATAACAAGGAGAACGAATTTGGTTTACATTTTAAGAGACAAATACTGTCTCCATTTGAACTTTATAACGATGACATTTTATAACCGAAAAATCTCAACAATCCAATTCTTTTATTATTCAAATCATACTCAAATATTTTATCCATTGGCATTTAAAAATATATGTTAATTAAAAAATGAGTAAAAGAGAAAAAATAGTTTTTGAAAATAGTAAAACGAAAAGTTAAAAGAAAGAGTGTTGGAACGTTTAAAAAATTTCAATCTCTAGACTTTCAAAAATGCTCTTTAAAAATAAAGAAGCTCTTTAAAATGAAGCATTTAAGTTAGTTAGAATTCATATATGACGTCCAACAATATTAATCTGTATAGTGTATAGATGAATAATTATGACGACTGAAGCGAGAAAGAAAAACAACGATGCCTGATGGGTAAGGAAATAGAAGCAGAAGTATTTTGCATTGGAAGCTTTCCAAATTCACCAAAATAATTGGTAATAAGAAGTTTGCATTTGGTAATCATGAGATCAAGCTTACACAAATTACTACGAAGGAATAGGCAACAATGTTGCTAACTCCCATTAAAGCACTCGTACATTTGACGACATAGAATTGGATGGATATAAATACGGTAGGTGATGTGATTAAGGTTTCTTGCTTTGACACCCCACATATGAAAATAACTCCATGTGGCGTATTTCTGTTTATAACTGTTACAGGCGTTGACATGAATCTTGGCTATGACTCAGTAATAAATTATATTCCTTCCATCCCATAAGAACAGTCATTTTTTCCTTGTTCATCTATCGGTCTTTTTTTTATTTGAGAGTGTAGTTAATATACTAGTTTCCTAATATGTCCCTATTTGATATGCTTTGTTATCACAAATATATAGTTTAATTACCTTGAAATATTGTATGCGTATTTAAAACTTGAATATTAATAGCATTAATGTAGGGGTATATTATGAAAAATGATAGTAAAATTTATTATTTCAACTATATTAACTAAAATTTCTTAATTTGAACGAAAAAAAAAATAGGGTTATTTTTATGGGACGGATGGAGTATGTACTGGGGCATTAATTAGTGGGGACCTTGGCTACCATATGAGAAATTAAAGTCCATAACCTAACTAGCACAAAGTTAGGCATGGACTTAGGGAATTGGAGTTATGCCAGGAGTTTATTGTTACTTTATTATTACTACTAGCACATATACATATATACAGTTGACTAAATTTGATATATTGTTATTTCATTTTTTTCAGCATATTACTTGCTTGAACACATGTTATACCGTTAGTTTAAGTTATGCCAACATTGTATTTACAGCAAGACAGGGCTCGTGCATATTTTCATATATAGGCTCTTTATTTTTTATATAATTCACGAATTACTTGTATTATTTTTTATGTTATAATTTGAAAAAAAATCGTTTTATCATTATCTTGGCCTATTTCACTGAGTATTTAGAAGGGGCAAATGATATCCAAATTAACTATATTTGCACGTTGGAATGCCATATTTCTTTTCAAGTTTGTTTATTCCATATCGTGGGAAAATACTATCGAAATTTAGACAAATCATGTCATGTTAGCTAGCTATTGAGGGTAGCTGTAAAACCTTGTCTCTTCAAGGTTGGCTTCTAAGCCTTCATCATTATTTTTTTCGAAACTCACTCCAAACTATCATATATGTTCAAAGCGAATCTTAAGTTTTCCCGGATTTGTAACAACCTATATTTCTGAGGCCTACTGTTGAGCTAGGGAGGGCAATAGGTTCAGCGTGGAACAAGTTGGCCATCCTCACCCTGTCTAGTTAGGTATTTTTGTCATCTACCTAGTCTCTATACCAAATTAAAGCCGGATGGCATCTAGGCGGGGCGATTTAGGTTCCCTATCCCATTTATCTCCTAATTTATTTTAATTTTTGCTTGTATTTTTTATGTCTCTAGTCCGTGAATATTATTACTTTTTTTTTTTTTTCAATTTGTTGAGAACAACTCATATTCTCTTTAAAATGATGGTAAATCTTTTATTGTTAATTGATAAAAAATTTGAATTTATAATTAACTTTAAAAGAAGCGGGTAGCGAAGTGAGGACTATGATTCCCATACCTATTTCAAGGCAATGACCCCCCCCTCCGTACCATCATGTTTACTCAATTAGATAGGTAATTCTTGCCCCATTAGTGGGTGGAGGCTGCAAGTATTTGATTAGATGGATTTTTATTTTTATTTTGTCATCTTTATGTAGAGCCTTATCTATTGGAAATTTGCTCGCGATCTGGGGCTTTTTGGGCACTAGTTTTGAATTATTTAAAATACACCAAGTGTACTGTAAATTTGCTTGTATTTTTTAGCTCACCAAATTGGTGAATTTTGCCATTTTTCAAATTCTCTTCCTATTCTACCCTCTTTAAAATATTTTTTTCAACCTACATATTTTGCTCAAAACTAACTTGTAAATAAAAGTACATTAATTAAAAATTTATTATAAGCAAAAAAAAAAAAAACTTTATAACTAAAAAATTTACTTATTAAGTAAAAATATTACTAATAAGACAAAAATTAAATTGTAAAATAAAAATATTATTATAAGTTCACTTATGTGTTAAAAATTATTTAACGTATAAAATTACTTATAACATAAAAGATTAAACAGTTGTGCTAGCTACATAATGATTTATATAATGGTTTATATACAAACTATGTGATGAAATATTATTGGACCAGGAACAAAAAAAGGATCTTCTTATTCTCTTTTTGACATATCATCCATAAGTAAATCATTATGTAACTTTATTATGTACAAGTATTATTATTTAAGATTAAATTATAAGTACAAATTTATAAATATCGCTTATGTATGTAAAATACGTACAAGAAATTATAAATTGAAATTCTCTACAGGACGTGTAATCTTTTTTCTTTAAAAAACTTCCAAAACCTTTGGGTAATAAACTCTTAAGCATGGATTGAATTATTTTAAAACTCGCCACTAAAAAAATAGTGAAAATTGGACACCTCATAAATATCCAAATTAAATTGAAACTTTACTTCATAACGAGTACCCCAGACTCCCAAAAAGGCCATAAAACTTTGATATCAATATTGGATGATTTACTCGTTGGCAAATTAAATTGCGAAAATGAAAACAATATAATGAATAAATCTACAGATGATATATTCGTCCCAATCGAATTGAGGCTCATAGTTCACTAAAACATTTAAGTGGAAATTACATGAAACCATAGTTTAAGTATTCAAAATTCCCAAATTAGGTTGGAAGTTTTATATTTCATAAATCAGAAATGTTTTTTTTTTTTTATAAATATTAATTTATTTAGAAAAACATATTGTAAATCTTTCCCAATTTCACGTTTTTCAAACTTTGATAACTCTATATTTTGGAGAACTTCCCTAGTTCTTCCCATAAACTCCCCCACATTCTTTCCATTATGTCCATCCCCACCAGTCAATCAAGCTATATACTGCCATTCATCGCTGTCCGTTCCACGGCTAACTCGCGACGGTCATTAGCCATGATTGAATCGACTTCCATTATATATAATTCGACCAACCTATCGTAGCCACAGCCAAATCGTAAACTTTAAAATCTTCAAATAATGGCTCGTTCAAGGAGTGTTAAGCGAGGGGAGAAGGTTGGAAGCCATAATTCAAACACAAGAGGTAAACGTAAGTTTGATGAAGTGCAAAAGGATTCATCTTCTAAAAGACACAAATCCTCCCGCCCGGCCACAACTTTGCCCGCGAAGAAGGTGTGCTTTCTATTTTTTTAATTTTTCACTTATTTTTTAGCACACATCTGAACATTTTAATGGATGGGTAACGTGTATGGATGAATTATTTTGAATTTTTTGAGATATGTTGCGTTGAATTTGTAGTTGTAATTGTAATTGTAATCGAAATGCTGGATTCTAGAAAGTTCTTTTCCTGTTGTTTTGAAATTTTGTTGTTCATTTGTGACTTATTTAAGGGGATTTTGTCGTTTCTAAAGTGTGTTGTTCAGTTCTTATATGTGGAAAGCGGACTTGTGACCTACATGTCGCTATAGTTTTTAACTGAATCTCATCTGTGACCAAATGTTGTATTTTTTGTGACCAATTTGCAGGCCTAGAGCTTTACCATGCTGGAAAAAAGTTGGTTTTCGGGAAAAATCACAATTATCCCATTGAAGGGCGTGCTAACAAATTTCAAAAGCAATTTAAATGAAGCCCAACGTAGAATACTGCAAAATACGTGTTTTCCCACTTCCTAGAATGCAACGAAATCATTGTGCAATCCCGGTTGATACACTACTTTCTATTGAGGCAGGTGCAACGACCTAATGAGAGTGAGCTATGGTTTAACATAGTCGGACATTTGTAAGGTTCTCAGTTTTTGAGTTTTGTTTAGTGATTAGGTTGAGATACGTCGACGAAGCTGATATAAGGAGGATGGAGAACATCCCTTCACATTTGAAAAGTGCGTATTTCTCAACCTTAAAAGTTGTGACTCATGAAGACTTCAAAGGAAGCATTCCTTGGTGCAACCGATATTCCTGATGCGGATGTTTCTATGCTAGGTGTATTGTATTTCATAACATCGTATCTATACCCGAGAGATTACAAGAAGGCGGTGGATCACTTCTAGTTTGTGCCAGTTGAAGATTTTAATGCTATGAATTTGTTCCCATGGGGCAAGTCACTATTTGACATGCTGGTAACTTCATTGAGGGAGGGGTTGAGTAAGAGAATAATTCACTACAGACTCAGAGGCTTGCTTGTGGCGTTTCAAGTGTGGATATAAGAGACTATTCCAAGTCTCGATGGATATGTAGCTAGAAGGACATCCAAAGTGTACCCCTGAATTAGGAATTGGACGGCTGACGACCAGCCATTGGCTGCAAAGCTCGAGGGGCCTGAATGTTTCTCCAATCTGGATGTAAGTGACTACTGTTGCAACATTATTATTTGTCAAATATGTAGAGTTGCACATATTTACATGTTGCAGATCATATTAATTCGGCCACAAATTAATTTCGTCAAGTCACAAATCAAATTCACGAAGTCACAGATGCTATTTAGTCTGTCACAGAAATTCGATACATGTCACAGGCATTTTTACAATACGCTTGACGTTTTTATATCACAATACATGTCAACATAATTATCTGACGTGCAAAATTATATTTGATCATTCTTATACTTTTGTTTTGTTGACATTAAACTTTTGGTTGTGATCTGAATGGCAGTTGGAAATATGTGATTTGGAACCTCTCGAAGATGAAATGGCAATGTCGTACATGACAGAGGTGAGGTATAAAAAACTTGTCCAACCTGATCGGTCATGTGGAGAGAAGAGAAAGCATGGTAGCATAAGCCGATCAGTTCATCGTGCTAGGACTAGTACAAAGCCAAGTTCTTCGGGGATGAAACAATCTACTCCTATGCTTCTAATAACTAATGGAAGACTGGGATACTCTAATGTGTACATTGACGATGATGACTTTGTTGACCTACCACCCAGATGGATGAGGACATTAGTTAACGGAGATTCGCCAGTGGGGAGCATAAGTTAGTCTACACAACTGATCCACATACACCTAATTCAAAAGGTCAGCCGTCAAATAATGTAAATTGTTACATTTAATCTATCATGTGACAAGTCCTTTTAGTGTCATGATATGTTGTTCACACAATCATTCATTACAGGTCATAGAAATGTATTCATGTCATATGTCTCAATTATTAGGTCACACATCAATAGACATTTCACTAATGGTCACAGATGACTATTTTGTGTCACATTTCACTATCATCAGTTACCTGATTATAGGTATTCATGTGATGTAGGTGGTCGAGGAATTGAGAAATTATTTCAGAGGATAAATATCTGATCTCCCGTCCAAAAATCAGTTACTCAGCAGGCAACTTCAGGCGACCCAGTCATAGATTTCATCTTTGAAGTCTGATCAGCAAAAAAAATTGAACCTTGTTGTTCGCATGCAAGATAAGATCCATACGGACATGCTGGACATCAAACTGCACATGCAGTGTATGTCCGATTCTGTGACCACATTGATATCTAGTTCAATGGAGGAAATTATGAACAAATTCAAAGAGAAATCAGAACCACACACTATTGGAGGATCTGGACCAATAGACGAAATCGATAACCCATCTGTTACCACGTGACATCTGTGACTGCTTCTTATTTGTTTGTTGAAATACATTTTTTTGCAGCTTTTTAGTCTACAAAACGTCAAAAAAAGTGCTGGTTCAAAAGGGAAGACTCGACGGGTGCAGTTGAATTTCCATGTTCCCTTGAACCTCTATCTTTCGATCTGGATCTTGGATTTACGCAACCAAGCCAATTGGAGGCAATAACATTTAAGAAAGTTCAAGTGTATGTGGATTCGATCATATCTAATGTATTGAAGGAGACGAAATCTACTAAGCAAGAGGTATCAAAAAATACTATCATATTTGTTTAGTGTATGTCACATATTAAAACACATATTTATTATGCAGTAATCACCTAAGGCCGTACCAAGTTATGGATTGTCAGTGAAGAGGACTCCAAAGCCAGCTAAAGTATTTCAGTCTCCTTATGTTGTTGACGAAGTGAAACAAATGAACTCGTCAAGAAACGTAGTAGTTTTCGAATACTACAATCAGCATGCAGATGATGCAGATGTCGCTGACTTTCAGAATTGGTTTCAAAGAGGATAGAAACCGTATAACATGTACGAAATATCTGTCATATTTTCATACTTTTTCAATTAATGATTCGTTCTTTTTGTTTGTAGGAAGAAATTTAATGATAAAGATGATGCTATCTGTCCATCTTTTTCTGTCGGTCAATACTTGGTAGGAAACAATACATAGTGGTATGAACTTATATCAAAGTGTCGTTGTGTAGTTCGGTACGTTACTACTTACAAGTCACATATCTAAAGGATGGGTCACATTACAGATCACATGAGTCACAGATCACTGCATAATAGTCACACTAGGAGTTCACACACATGCAGTATGCTATATGTCATTCTATAAAAGTTACAGGCTACACCTGTATTATGTAACAAACCACTCGTGCAGTAGGTCACAGATCACGCATGAGTCACAGGTCACACATATAGTGGTCACAATATGTGTTGTATGTAAAACAAGTATCTGCAGTGGCACTAGTATATGTCATATGTGTTTAATACGTTCACAAAGTAGATATTCAGTGGTCACAGACTACAAGTTATATTGGTAACACATACTAACTGGGCCACAGATCATAGTAACAGTTCAATGCATCATATTCTTGGTGTTTATATGGTTTTCTAATTGTTTATTGTACTTGCATCTTAGTAGTATATGAACGTGTGCTTTTACTAAATATGTTAAGTGGTAAGAAATTGTAAAAATCTCAAGTTCATTGCTACCACAACTAACTCGTTGTTTCAGGCCAAGCTCAAGCACATAGATCCCAGGTTCAAGGATGATGCAAATATTGTTGTGACAGATGAGAGACTGTTTGATAACATTACGGGTGCACGGATTCCATTTAGCACTCCATAGGCTGAAGTGGACCTTGTGTTTATTCCACTTCTGTCTACCAACAATGCACATTAGATGCTTGGAGTGCTAGATATAAAGAAGCATACGTTACATGTATTGAATTTGGCCAAAAAGACATACAATAATGTTAAGATCCATATTGGAATTGAATATTTTGTCAGCATACTTCCGCACATCATGAAATGTGTTAGAATATGGAAAAAAGATTCCATGGAGTCGAAGGTGAATCTTGATTTCTCGCTTTCCCAATAGAAAAATGGGTATATTTTTTTTTTACCCCCACTTATAGTTAACCATACTATTAAATGCCAGATTTCATACTTAGTAGACTGATTCTTATTTTACAAACATGATTGCGACATACACATTGTCAAATATGCGGGGTACATGCTACATGATGACATGGGATCCATGTCCATTAAGTTCGATACGGGTAGAGCATGATTGGATATAGCTTCATTGTTGTTTAAATATGGAGAATTTAGGAAGGCCACAAAGAAGGTGCAGCCAACTTGAAGAGAAAGCGTTATTATAGAGTGATAGTGCAATGTGCAGTCACAAGTGGTAATAGATGGAATCATTGTCTCTTATGCTTGAAAAATCGTTTGTAATGACAACATACTTATTACGTTTGACTGTTTATATCAACAATTACATTAGTTTTTAGAGACTTCATTAAATTGTCTCGAGATGTTTATGCAAGATTGATGATGCATTGTTGACCAAGTCTCAAAACTTAATGCACAAAATTATGTCATTGTGTCATGTTATTAGCACAAGTGATAGACAAGTTTCTCACTTGCCAGACACTGTAACTAAACCGCCAGATTAATTTAGGATTGGTCACAGGTGAGTGTATATTGGTCACATTTCATGAAGAGTGGTCACAGGTCATTGCATACTGCTCATAGGTCATTGAAAAGTGGTCATGGGTCATTGCATATTGGTCACAAGTCATTGCAAATTGGTCACAGGTCATTACAAATTGGTCACAGATCAGTGCATGATGATTATATAACATTTTTGCATACAAGTTTTCATGTATGACACCGTACACGTGCGTCATATGTGCAAGTGGTCACATATTCAGGCTGCACATCCAAAGTGCATTGCAATAAAGTCACAGCACATGTCATAGATCCTGTTATATGGTCACATCACACTTTATGAGTCAAAATACTAGATTTATCAGCACAAAATCTGAGCATCATATTGGTAATGATATAGTCAATATGTATCATCTTATGTTTTGTATCCTACATTACAAAAAATCAACGAACGAAAAAACGAAGGAATTATCACAATTATATCAATGTGTATTGCCAGTCTTCATCCTCTTCTTTTCTTTATTTTTGTGGCTCTGACTTAATGGAAGTAGGCTGCTGCACATTCTACGATTGTGTCCACTTTTATCATACCGATCGCGTTTGACAGTTATATTTTCTTCATAGGCTGGTCTGAATTTCTTCTCAGTAGGCCTTCTACAACTACGCTTTTGATTAGGCGCTAATACAACTATGTCATGTACATCATTTAGCACTATCCATTCAGCTAGGTTTTTGACGGGATAAATGGTTTCTTGGTATGTATTTCTGGATGCTTCACTTGTGTAGTCGTAAGAACAATATTTATATGGATCCATCTCATACTTGCAAACATAGCCAAAGTGTGTGGACAAGATAGTTGATTAACTTGAAGCATCCTACATGTGCATGTCCGATTATCTATATCAACATGAAAGATGAACTTTCACTGCTAACTGAGAACATTGCCTGATTAACGGGAGAAACCTGCAGTTACGGATGCAAGTTATATAAACAATAAATTACATAAACAAAATTTAGGACACGAGTGAAAGTATATGTCACATACGTATATTATGTTGCGCAAATATTACACAAACACAACAATATAGATTATAGCACAAGTCACATAAACTATGTTTGGTCACAGTATATCTCAAAGGAAAACAACCAGATTTATTAGGTTACAATGTTGGTCACAGATCAATTTTGGTAAGTCACAGATTAGAGATTAGGTCATAGTATTTAACTTTACCTCAAATTTTTCATATCTGTGCTCATTTCCCTCATCTGCTTCTCATACTTGTTTGGCAAGGTCGTAAAAGTTCCTTGCACGTTCTCTTTATGTCTACAAAACCAAGATTGCTGAATTTGTCTTAATGACTCCAACGAAGCTAAAATAGAGCAATTCTTGTCAAACTTTGTGATCGTATTAACTGACCTTACGATATTCGATGTCATTATAGAATACCAATTTAAAGACATGTGGAAGCGTGACCATCTCTCAGATCCAACATCGTCCTAAAAACAAAAACATGGGGACATATATCATATCGTGTACAATATCATTTCAAATATATTTAAATGAATACAGATTGTCGATAATGTATAGTATATTACCAGATAATCCCTTATCTTCTCATTAATTGAGTCCAGCTATTGCATATAATATTCATATCCAAACAATGTATAAGGACAAACAGTTGCATTGAATGCTTGTGTTATGTTTTGTCTCGATCTCCCGTAATGTGATTTCAAATTTTGTGGTAGATATTATGAACATATCTCGTGACAAGTTCCTGGATACACATTTTCAATTGCCTTTTTTATGCTGTTTTGGCGATCCGATACAAAGCACAAACCGTCTCTGTCCTCATAGGCTTTCTTCAGCTGTCCAAAAATCATATTCTAGAGCTGTCATTCTTGTTATCCCCAATATCGAAAGCAAGTACATATATGTTGTTATTTGCATCTTACATACATCCTGTGAATAAGATGCCACTATAGTGTCCATTTAAATATGTGGCATCAACAACAACAACTGGCCTACAACGTTTCCATCACCGTATAGATGCACCTAGGACCATGAAACAATATTTAAACCTATTGTGACCATCAATTTCTAAGCTTGTGACCGATCCATGATTTGTTTGCTGTAGCACGAAAAAAAATGCTAGTATCCTATTGAATGAATCAGTTGGATCACCCTTTTAACACTTTTAAAGTTTCCTCTCAAGATCGCCAAGTCTTGACATAGTTCAAAGATACTTCATATATATGTAGCATGTCATTGTGTATATCATTCGGTATGCATATGGTGCGCGACGATGTGCACTTATACTTAATGCAAGTTACACAACTGTCTTTCTTACTTACCTATGAGTACTGAATATGATGTTTGCAACACATGTGCGACCTTCTGCAATATGCTTGATTTAAATATATCGGTTCTGGCTAACTTCGATGATCTGCATGTCCAACTAAACTCGTCACGTGAACATTTGACGAGTTAGTCTTTCTTATATATCTGACCAAACAACCACATATTCAAATATATGTTGGATTGCATAAAATGACAAACTCAATTTTATAATCTCCTTGTTACGAAAAACTCATCATTCCTCCACATCCCTAGCATTTGCGACTGCCACAACTGTGACCTCATGTTCGAGCTTGTTACTAGATGGATCTACTATTACTCCACGTATATCTGGTTGACATATCCGTTAATGAAAATCCATGTTCATTACATTTAACATCAACTGATACCGCAATAGATTGTTTTTCGCAATCTGCAGTTATGACATCAATGTGAATTGGATATTTGGCAGGGTCATGATTCATATCCTTCAAAATCATGTACGACAACACATTATTGTCACTCTTGGTTGTTAATGGAGGTAGATCACTATTCAAGACAAACTTCATCGTCACAACAACTTTTGCTGGGTCCAAGCTAAACTCTTTCATAACTGTATCAACAAGCCTCAAATATCCGCAACTACGATCAATCAACACTAGCGACATTTGTGGGTCATTCAATAAACAAACGTAAATGAACCCCATTTCTACAAAATGAACCGAAATATAATCGGTCAAACATCCAATTACAGTCACAACAAACGCATGTCGAATCTCGAATACATGCAGGTCACATGTTCATATTTTCCAAATTTTTTGCAATTGGTCACAGATCACTGCATATTTGTCACAAGCCATTGCATAGTAGTCACATGTCATTGAAGAGTGGCCACAAGTCATTGCATATTGGTCACATCCAATTGCGTATGAGTCACAATTCTGTTAATTAATCACAAGTCACAACAAACGCATGTCGAATCTCGAATATCATGGTCAAATATTGATTATATACAGGTCACATGTTTGTATTAAATCACAAAATATGAAGAATTGAGTCACGGTAACAAAGTATAGATCGCATATGATTAGATTCAAACAACAAGATTAATATCAAATGTCACGGATTCAATTCAAACAAGGTTTTCTACATTTTGATACACAAAAACCCACGCGCCATGACTACATAAGGTCACATCCTAGAATTAGAGGGTCACGGGTTGTGTGTAACGGTCACAACACTGTTCAAACATCACTGAGTCATATTCACGATCACAATTTCCAGACAAATGAGATATGTTTCCCAATTATAATGTGATCCATATTTGCATAGAACTACAATTTCATCGATCAATGCTTGGGAAGTAGGAATAAACGACAAATTACATTTACCCATATCATGTTTGAGCCACATTTAAAATATATATA
>NW_019251459.1:219843-232823 GCF_002742605.1 Olea europaea var. sylvestris
TATATATATATATATTCTTTAACAGTGATTTGACATCATTTCAACCATACATACTTCAATAAAATAATATTATACACAAATCCAAAATATTTCTTTATTTTTTAACCACGCATTTTCCATCAATACACTATTCAAAATTGCATTTTAAGTAAAATAATGTGGCTCAAACAAGGGCTTAATCGTAATTACACACCCGATGAATGCAAACTTTTTGAATTCAATTGGAAGTAATGTATTAGGTTCTGTTCACCGGACTCGTGTTTTGATCTGATGTAATGTGACTTAATGACTGCAATTTGTGACTCGAACTATGCATTTACAGTCAATTTAGAGAGAGCCGACTAAATTGGAAGTGTGGCTTCTGAAATCAGTTGGAGAGATGATTTTTTTATGGAGAGTCCTACCGGTTTTGGTAAGTCATGCTGATTTTGTAGGGATTTTTTTTTATTTTAAAATAAATTAGTATATATATGTATTTATAGATGAATATCTAATTGGTGAAATTTCATACATGTTTTCTCATTAATGAAAGGGCATATGCTTATGCTCTTGTATATGAAATTTTCCCAACATTTAATCTCTTATTAGAGAACCACAAGAAAATGGATTTGGAATTAATTTGCTATAAATCAGGCTCAGGTGTTTTGTTACAACTTGATATATCCATAAAGGTTCTCTACAGTACACCAAATGGTAAAATATAAATGCCTATTGACTCGTGTCTCGTTATTGCACTCTCAACATACTGCAGAATATCATAGAATCAACCGAAGACACTTTAGATTATACAAAGAATCTAACAGAGAGAAAGCTTTTGTGAAATTCACATAGAGATGAAGAATTAGGGTTTTGTCATTGCCTTCAAACGAGACAAGTCAAGGTAATTTATACGCTCATCCAATGAGCAAGATAAGATCTTGAAATGTGCTTCTCTTGTAAGTTGGATGTCTTGAAGTGCGACATTGGTTAAAACTGGTCAGCCATCACACTTGCTTCACAATTTAATAATTTTGTTTCAAACCTTCAAATAGAATGTCAATATGTCAATATTATTACTTATTCAAACTCCATTGACATCATAGTTGCGTATTTGATGGAAACAAAAAACTTGGAAAAGTGACACTTTAACCTTTCAATTGAACTAAAATTGAAAAATGTACTTTTGTTTTTCTTTGGATCACTTGACTAGTAGTTTAAATTATTCTTGAATAATAGGGAAACGTTAATTAAAAAAATTGAAAATCCTTTGTTTTTTTGTCTTTTTCATGAATTCTCAAATTTATCCCAAGTTTTCATACTGATTTTAATTTCATTCCATGTCTTTGATGGCCGTGTTCATTTACCTTATTTAGAGAAAAGCTCATCCTACATCCCAATTTTATTCGTAATGATTTTAATTTACACTGTGAGTCGAGGCTTTTATTACACTATCTACACATTTACGTTTCAGCTTCAAACTGAAATTGATTCATTTTTTCCAATATGGTATTTTATTTTAATGATATTTTTTAGATTTTCTGAAAATTATTTTCATAATAATTGAAAGTCAAATTAGAATTCATCCAAAAATTCCAATCCTATTGATTAAGTGACAATCCTTTTATCATATGATGAGTCAAATTATAATTAAAATAGATATTTGTACCTAAGGCAAAATTTGAATGATTTTGCATTTAAAGTTCGAATGTTTATTTATCCATCATCCCCTGGTGGGATTGTCAATCCATTTACGTAGGATGCTTCAAGCTTATTGAGGCTGGTGTGTTCAAGGTTGGTGCTTTGCTCAACGGAGAAGGATGCATTTATGCCTATATGGATTCTTTCTACGGAGACGATAAAGGAAAGTGGGTGGAATGGTGAAAGTGTAGCTGGTGGTAGTTCATGGAGAAGATCATTGCTTTCATGTAAATGATCCTCATACTGAGAAAGCAAAGGATTTGATTAAGCAATTGGCTTCTTTTATTTCATGATGAGATTTTTTTTAGCTTTTGGAATAAGTATTCATATTTAAGCTTGTGGTTTAGTTTTTGTTCAACATGTTGTGGCCAAGTCTACAATAAAAAAGGAAATGGTAATATGACTTTTGTGCATTAATCAGACGTAACAGACTCAATGATCAAGATATTAATTGATTCTAGATAGAATTTTATTAATATCATGGAAATAAAAACGATGAAAGAGATCTAGAGGGCTAACCACTATGGACTGTAATTCTTTTATTTATTTGTATTGGATTGGTAGTAGTGGAGTTGATGGTTGCAGTGAAGTGGCCTATGAAAATAGAGAAATGATTGAAGACAATATGACGTCGTTTTTGTTTCCACGATGAAAAAAATTTTGAAATTCTTTTCTCCTTATGATAAAATTTAATTTTTTTCATTTTAATTAAATAATATTTATATATTCTTTATTTAATTTTTGTAACTTTCTTTTTTTATTATATTTTTCGAAAATTGTGTTAAAATTTCCTTTTTCTTCATTTTATAAATAATTTTTTGTTCGATTTAAAATTCTTTTTTATTAAATTTTGAAAACTTTGAAGAGGTTTTTCCCTCTATGGTTATGCCAATGACTACATTATTTTCTAATGTTCTAATTACCTTTTTGCAATCTTACAATCAAGCTCCAATAACAACAAAATCAGGTCCTTGGAAGAAAGTTAATACATGAAATTACATTTAACATTTCAAGCTATAATTTAGGATTTTGCATGGTGCCTATCAACATGAAAAATCATTTTTAATGCAATAGTGTAGATATTGTTATGTTGTATTTTTTGGTGATATTTAATTATTATAATATAATCATGGTATGGATTAGGGGCAAAGCTTGAGAGGGCTAAATCATATTATAGGTTGAGCTAATATATATAAAGAAATATATTTCACATAAAAAATTTCCCATAAACTTTTGTACAAAGAAAAGCCTAGTACAAATATATGTAAATTCTCAAATGTTCATATGAAGAATAAAAAATATATAGAGAAAATTGACGAAAAATAATTCAATTTCAACGAATTTATGAATACTTTTCAAATTTATAAATGAATTTTTCTAAAATTTACATACAGTTATTTTAAATATTAACCAATTAACGTGCAACGCAAACTCACTAGTATCTGAAAAAACAAGAAAGAAACATTTCCTTCTCACTATGCAATATTACTTTTTTATGTGTATCTTCATTTATAAGTAAATTATAAGAATATATTTCATCTTTTCTTTTTCTTTAGGGATAGTTGCAACAGAAGTCACAAACCTTTGAAATATTAGCTCACTTTCTCCAAACCTTTCAATTGTTATAGCCGTCACCCCTAACTTTTCCAACCGTTACATGTAAGGCCCTTTTGGATAAGTTTCCTCCAAAATTCTGCCAGCTGACCAAAAAAATGATTTTGTCCACATTTTAATAATTTTTAAAGGGGTAAATTGGTAACTTTACATTATTTTGTTATAAACTATGAAAATGTTAAAAATAATAATAATAAATTTAAAAATTGGAAAATAAAATTGGTCTCTTCCCCTACCAAAACCCACCCCACCCCATCTCGAACAAATGAGTAGGCAGTGGGCAATCCAGACAACTCCTGGAGGTTGTTTCAGTACAAAATGGTGGTCGGATTGATGCATTCCCAGTTAGAAACTTCATTTCGAGTAATCACATTCTCACTCAAAGGCCTTAATCTAACCAATACTAGAATCTTTTCTTCTAGCCCGTTTGGTATCTATTTTTTTCAAAATGCATTTTTCTTTCTCTTCTTTTCAACCACACATTCTTTATTAAAATAATATTACACACAAATCAAAAACTTTTCTTTATTTTTCAACCAAAAATTTTTCATCAATTTACTATTCAAAAATACATTTTTACATAAAAATGTCTCTCAAACACTATATTCCTTTGCATTTCCCATTCTTTGCACTTTTTGTCAATTCATCATTTCTTCCCGACCAGGCGGTTACTAACGTGCTGGACCCAGTCACTGGATATTACCGACTAGAGAATCAGGCGATGGAGATTGACGCCACCAAGTTAAGTGCATTGCTTTTGAAGAATATATTCAGACCATACTAAATCAAAAGAAATTTTGAATTGGGCTTTTATGGCATGAACGTGGCATTACGAGTTGTTAAAAATGGAGGTATTTGTGGCTCCTCTGTGTTTCTTGTGTTCTTTATAACTTATATCAGTGCCAAGATTTGTGTCGAAAAAACTGTTCGGTTTGCAATTGACAGTTTGAAGAAGTGGTGGTGCTACTGCTGATTTATGACCAGTTGATGGTTTCCAAAAAAGGGGATAGGTTTCTTGGTTTTTTGTGGGCGTGGGTTAGGGAAGAAAATTAATTTTATTTTTCCTTTTTTTTTTTAATTTTTAATTTTAACATTTTCATAGTTTATAATAGAGAAATATAAAGTTATCATTCTGCTCCTTTAAAATGTTTTAAAATATGGTCAAAATTTTTTTTGGTCGATTGACGAAATTTTAGATGAAAACCGTCGAAAATGGCATCATATGCATCGGTTGGAAAGATTAGGGATGACGACTATAATGATTGAAAGGTTTGGGACTTTTGCTACAATTATTCCTTTTCTTTTTGTTAGATTTGAAAAATAAAAAAAAAAATTTATTTTTTATTCTAAAATGGAGTAAATTTTTAACCTTTCTTCTTCTTTTAGCACCCCCTCGGCCACCCTTCCAACAACCCCAAATAATCTTCTTCATTTTTTTATTTTTTTTTCAAGTATTTGATATAGGTCCCCATTGTCTCTTCAATTTAACTTTAAAAAAAAAAAAAAAAAATCTGACTTGCTAAATTTGGAAAACCAAATACACTCTCTTCATTTAAACTTCATAATGATGAAATTTTATAAATGACAAGTCTCAATTCTCCACTTCGTGTATTATTCAAAACATATTCAAATATTTTAGACATAGACTTTTAAAATTATAATATAATTAATAATGAGGGAAAGAATTTTTTTTTTTCTGAAATTTGTAAAAAGAAGAGTTAAAAAAATAAAGAGTTTGGTGGGAACGTCTCAAAAAATTCGATATTTTTAAGATGTTCCTTAAAAGGAAAGCAATTTGAAAATAAAGAATTTAAATCAACTGTTAGAATATATATTGACTTCTTGTAATAGTAATTTGTATAGATCAATAATTAAGAAGACAGAAGCGAGCAAAAACAATAACATACGATCACAATACATTAATTCCCTCCCGAATATAAAAAAGTATCCAATAATTGAGCAAAGCTCCAATCATTTTGTTTAATTGAAAGACAATCAACTCAGAACAACTAGCTACAAAGTATTTAAATACAAAAAGACTACATAAAAAAAATAAAAATAAAAATAAAAATCCTAAACTTGCGAGGACATAATTGTCCCTGTGTAACTCAAACTTAGGGGTGGTGGTTGGGTGGTTCGGTTCCAAATTTTCGATAACCGAAATCATTCACTTAAACTTCAATTATTTTGTAAACGAAACCTTTCCTAGTGTTTTGGAACTGAAATCAGAGCTATTGGTTTTGGTTTGGAAGGATTCATCCTAGTTAAAATTGTTGAAAAATTCCAACATATGAGGCCACACATGTATATGTATTAAAATGTGTGGTGTTATTTTAAAGTTTAGTCAATAAAGAGATCTATTAAAGTTAATTTTTGGACTAATGGGTAATAAATATCATGGAAATAAAGTGTAGGGATCAAAATGATTATTTTAAATTAATGAGGGGCCAATTTAAAATAACGGAAAGGTAATAACTGCTTAATGCAGTTATTTATCATGAGTCATGGTTCCAAATGAACGTGATATTCTATCTCTCTACATCCCCATCAAAATAGAAGAATTTCGAAGAAATTACGTATCAATTAGAAGATCATAACCCATTCAAGCAATCACTTTTATGTATCAAGGTATGCTTCTGTTTTTAATCTTCTTTTTTATTTCAACATGGAGGATTTATGTACATTTATGAAAGGATTTGATAAAATTTTAGAAGAAAACTTGATCCTTTTGATTCCTTCAAAAATACCCAGTCCTTAAACTGCAAAAAATGATAACAAAAATAACTCAATGAAAACAATTATCTGAATTAATAAAAGCCATTCATCACTCTCTCTCAGTGGAAGAAAATTGACCTCAAATCTTGTACGGTATTTCTAGCCGAAGTCTTATAATGGCAGCAATGGACCAATGGAGTAGCCAGCTTGCAGCAGCATACAACCACCTCAATTCCCCAATAGCAAAGATCTGTGGACCATCGCCTTTTCTTCTGTAATAGTTGACAAAACAGGCCGCACAATTCTTGCCCCTTCAACACACAGTTAAACTGATTCCGTAGCTTCTACGCCAATTCCCTTCATTTATTCTACCATGACTTTATCACTACCTATACTATATTAGTTAATGCCACAATACATATATGAATTATTGCCATGATTCATGTCAACACCTGTAACAGTTATATATAGCTATGCCCTACACGAAGTTATTTTCATATGTACGATTTTGTGCCTCTTTTGATGAGACTTGAAGTATCAACCACATAGTAGTCAACTAGAAAGTTCAATCAACCCCACATTCTACATCACTATTCTACCTCATCATAGTGTATTTTATACACTTATTCAAAGCTCTAAAATAGCTATATTTGATAGTCTTTTGGCAAAATATATTCTAAATTGTTGTGTTTTACGTTTAATAGGTGAATTTCCATGAATGAAAAGGAAGTGAAGGAAGAAACAAAAATTGAGGAAAAATGACAAAATCCGAAGTACATGCATTAAATTGGCTATTGGATGCAAAGTTTAGAGACAAAATTTCATACTTTAGAAAGTGAAGGACTTGAATTGAATCAAAGAAGACATTGGTTGCATAATTAATTGGTTAAGGATTGAATTGTATGATTTTAAAATAATTGAAGAGTTGGGAGAAAAAAAAAGAAAAAAAAAAGAGAGAGATATAAATGGGCCTTGACTTGGGCTAGAATTCAATTGCAAGTGAATTAACAACAAAGTGGAAATTACACAATTCCAATTATTTCAAGTTCATAATACAAAAATCAGGTGAGAAGTACGTTAAATCAAAATTCAGGTACTATATAATTAAATAGAATATTCACCCAAATGGCCAAACCCTAAATTTCCTCTCTCTTTCCTGTTTACATCTGTAACAGCTCTCGTTCTCTCTTCTCTCTCTTAGACGTCGACCCCATGCTCAGGCAACGAAGATAATGAGAGGTCGACAACGACGTGATGCTGTGCCTTCTGTCTTCTCTCTCCGGCGCCATTAGTTCTCTCTCTTCTTTCTCATGAATCGTCGCCACACCTTCTCCGACGGGGTCGCGAATTCTATCTTCTCTATCCTGCCGTCAGTCACCACCATTTGGGTCGGTGATTTCACAGTGGGATATTACCGGCGATTTCATACATTTGGGGGTGGTGGTTAGGTATGGTGTAAATGGAGATAAAGGAAATGATGGTGGTGGTGGTGAGTTGTGGATGTCGTGTTGTGCGGTGGTGGTGTTACAACACCATGATGCTCATGATGGTGGTTGTAAGAGGTGGTGATGCTCATGTTGGTGAGGTGATGGTGGTTCTGAGGCGATGGTGCCAACTGCTGTGTTGTTGATGGTGATGGTGTTGGTGGGGGTGGTTGTTGCAGTAGCGATGATGGTGATGGGTGGGGTGTTTGTAACCAACAATTAGGCATTTGTGACCAATTATTTGGCTGATTTGTGACTAAATATTATGTGTCTGTGACTAAAAAATAATTTGTGACTAATAAACTGTGACTTATGTGAACCATAGATAAAATGTAACCCGTAATTTGAATGTTCTGTGATCTTGAAATAATATGTGACTTACAAACTTTTTGACTTGTGATCATGAAATAATTTGTGACCAATTAATTTGACGATATGTGACTAGTAAATAAATATGTGATCTATGATTATAAATCTGTGGCCATTAATCTGTGACCAATTAATGTGATGATATGTGACCAATGAATGAATCTGTGATCTATAATTGTGTACACGTGACCACTAATTGTATAATTATGACTTTATTATATTTAATTAATAAATATTTTTAATTAATTAAATAAAAACCTGATTTTTGCATTAGTCAAACTTAAAACTTGATTTTTGAATTGTACATAGTTAATACATGGTTTATAGGAACAGAGGCAGAGAGGCGCAATAGCTTGAGGAATAGACAGCGGAAGACACTTGGCAGTTGGAGGAATTATAAACGTGGAAATCAAGAGATAGAATCAGACGAAAAGAAAAACAGCAACTTTGAAGGAATAATTTCAGATTTATATGTGGAAGAAATTTGAGAGTTAATCGTCAATTTTCTGGTGATGTTTTTCTACTTTTATACGCTTCATTTCAACATCATATGATAAGCTAATTCCTTTCATGTAATTTAGTTTAATTCTTGTGTTTGTTGATTAATTTTGCATATACATTGCATTATTTAATTGATTGACCACCAAATAGATAATTATTTGCTTATTGTAGCGTTGGGAGACTCACAATAAATTTAGAACACGGCAAAATTAACATGTGTTAGTTAAAATTAGAAATAATCTCTATTACACATGCAATCACTTAGATAACTTAAACAAAATACATGATTTTTCATTTGAATTCGGACTAAGAATATGATTGGGTTGTGTTAATCATATGTTCATGTAACCTGGAAAAGAGCATTGAATAAATTAGCGTTATCAATTGTCAAAACACATGAATAGAATTAGATTACGAATCACGAATTGAAATAGATTCTTAGACTAGCTTAGCATAAATAAAATAAAAAATTCACTTTTATTTTTCATAATTTGAATTCCATACGAAATTAGTAAACTTGAATGAAATTTATTCTCTGTGGGATGATAGCTCTTAACTCATCATATTTATTACTTGTCAACAATTTCATACGATTGCGAGTTTCATGCGAACAGCTCACCTAGTTGATGCCTTATAGAGGCAGATTTTCCATAGCCTAGGTGAGGTGCTATAACTCGTTGCAAAATAAATTCTAGGAAATTAGCTTCTTAATGAGAGAAGTCATCTCCCACCTCATCTATTCCAAGAGATCTTATGCGCAAGATCTTTCTATAATCAATTAATATGACATCTCTGTGACAGAAATCTCATAGTTAACTTGCACACCTACTTTACAAAGATCAAAACTAAGCTTTAGGGTGACTACTTGTTAGAAATATTAAATGTCCCTGAATTTAGAATTGATGGGTGACGCCTAGGAATGGTAAAAAATCCATTATACTCCATACGGGCAAGGATTACCCAACTAATCTAGTACATGGGACGAGGGTCGTTGCCTCGAGATAGAGACCGGGGGTGGGGGTACGAGGAACATGGTCTTCGTCCCCTTGAAATTCATTTTAAAATACAAGTTTTTTATCACATAAAAAGAAAAGAATCATCATTATTTCTTGAAAAAATTATTGATTCCTCTATACCTTAATGGCACCCAACAATACACATTGTTAGGCCTTCAATGTATCCATCTATTGCTCTAACAGATTGATTTACCTGTAAATTCATGTCATGTCTTCTCAGTATGTGAATCCATCGAAGAAGTCTTAACAAACACCAACGTGTCTCTACCAATTGAATTCTACCAAGCGAGTGAAATGGCCAGGCTTACGAGGTGAGATGGTTGAAGAAGTAGCTCATGACTGCAAATTCTTTTATTAGTATAAATATTTATAACATCATCACCAATCTTCTTATATTCATACGAATGAAAAGATTGTATTGTAATTATTTACAAAATATTGTCTCAATTTAACAAATCCAAGGTGTGATAGGGTTCTGAATAATTCGAATATGGAAAGTTCCAATAAGATTACATTCTTGAATAAAAATCTAGTTTTTAATTTATTTCATCTGTTTCAATATCAGAACATGCTACAAATCAGCTCTTTCTCCTATTCAAAGATATGTTCCTTGACTATATGTTTTCACATCGAGAATTATTTGCAGATAACGAAATGTCAAAGTGGCTTCTTATTTCCAAATAAATCCTCTTACATCTATATATGAACGCTAGTTTATCCAAAATACACAAGACTAAATTTAAACTTATTGTTTGTCTTTGTACCTAAATAAATCATTTTTTATGCTCTATCATTCCCATATATACACATATGAAAGAACATTCTATCCATCAACTTACTTTTATCGCTTTATGAATTTTTAAAATTATTATTTGAAAAATTATAGTTCTAGAAATCATGACATATAGATTTGTTTGTAGCATTGCTCGTGATACTATGAATAGAATGCATATTATTGAAAACCGAGTTCTCTTTGATGAATTTAATTTAGATTAAATTTTTTCTAGATAAAAAAATTTAATTATTAAACTACATATTAATTTGATTAATGTGAATAGTTGGTAATTATTTATAATGAAAATTCATTACTTTAAAGTATTGAGTGGAAACGGATGTTTATTTAAATAAAAACACATGATCTCCTTTTGTCAATCCATAAGTAATTTAATAAACTTGTCTTATGTTGGCAATGCAACGGATTTCCTATAAGAGGGTTGCGTATTGGATTCTTTCATTGTTAGATCGTTTAGATAAGAATACAATTTGTGATAATCCCATGGATGATGAAATTATTTTCAAGTATATAGAGATCTAAACAAAGATTATGCATTTAGTGAACACAGTGACCTTTTCTATAGAGGGACATGTTGGATCACAAGGATCAAGTAATCGTTCTATTATTATAGTGAGATGGATCCACATTTGCATTCATGTATTATATGCTAAATTTTTATTTGCTGCTCAATTTTAATATGCAATGTATGATTATTTTTAGGGTAATTGGCACCATACATTTCAATGTCATTATGCAAAAACGTTTCTACTTTTCATCTTTTGGTAGTTTCACCCCTACCTTTCATCTTTCATTGCGCAAAAGGTCATTTTCATCTATTTTTGACATTTTACCATTCTATTAAAAAAAACACAAAAAGAAAAAAAAAAACAAAGAACTAATTATAACCATAGTCCCAAATTTTCAAAAAATTACAAATGTATAGTTAAAAATCAAAACTAAAAAAAAAAACATTTATGCTTACTATGAGTTTAACCCAAGGTAGTCGCCTAAATCTCTGTAAAATGCCACTCCCCATCAATCAATCACATTGGTGCTTTTCTTTGGTGATGTTTGATTTTATCTCCAAAACTTGGTGTTGTTTTAGGTTTAGTTTGTTGAAGATTCTTGGTTGTTCGTCCAGCCAGCATGGTGTAAGTTCCACTTATCCAATTTCCCCGAGTGTTTAAAAGCCTAGTGCTCGAGTCCAGCTTCTTAGAAAATTCGATTTTGCTTGAAGGTTTGGTATGGTTCTTCAAGATTCATGAGTTTTGGATCAGGTCAGCATGTTTTAATTTACCTAAAAATGCAGGTTCTTGTTTAGCTGTTTTATGCTCGATTGGGGCAATAAATTCAAACTTTTGATTATTTGAATTGCCCCTGCAATAATCCAGCAGAGTTGATTGCTTTTTGCAGCCTTGAATCCTGAAAATGCTCCTCTCATCGGCATAGTTTTTAAATTAAGAAACACTGCAGCAGCGTTTGCTAGTGTTGATGGAGGGTGTCAAGAGAGCTGGACTTATGCAATTTTCTGGCAATCATCGATGGTTGACTACGGTGGTTTGTCGCTATCGGGGTGGGCGATGGGTACTATAAAGGTGAAGAGAATAAAGGGAAGCAGAAGACAGTGGCATCACTGACGGAGCAAGAAAACAGAAAGAAACTGCTGAGAGAATTTAATAGTTGGTGCATAGGAGGGGATGCCAAAATGGGTGGTCCGCGACCAAGGGACCCATCATGACACCGGAATTGATGGAGTAAGCAAATTGGTTTCTTCTAAGTTTTGGATGGTTAAAGGATCCATTTGTGCAATTGATTGATGGAGAAGTGTTTGTGCGTTAAACTAGCCGGTGAGGAGAGCATTTTCTAGCGATTTAGGCGATGCTGGGTGGTGGGTTAAACTCATAGTAATTTAGGCGACGGTGGGTTAAACTCACAGTAAGCATAAATGTTTTTGTTTTTGTTTTTATTTTTTTTGTTTTTTTTTTAAGTTTTGATTTTTAAGTATATATTTGTAACTCATTTGTAATTTTTTTAAAAATTTGGGACCATAGTTGCAATTAGTTCTTTATTTTCTTTTCTTTTCTTTTCTTTTCTTTTTGTTGTATTTCAATAGGAGAGTAAAATCATCAAAAATGGATAAAAAAGATTTTTTGCGCAATGAAAAGTGGAAGGTGAGGGTGAAAATGCCAAAAAATGAAATGTATGGATATTTTGCACAATGACATTAAAAGGTAGGGATGTTTTGTGCTTAATTACCCATTTTTTGACCTTATTCAAAATAATATAAAGATCCAAAAAGAAAATAAATTAATTAAGACATATAGTGTCAATCAATGTAAGATTGAGTCCAAAATATTTTATCAAAATACAAATGAAAACCATTCACTTAGGTACTTGAAGATATTAGAAATAGAAGATGCTAACAATTGGGAACTATGTATGTAGACTAATGATATTGTGAATACAAAATATAATGAGACTACAAGAATTGAAAGCATATTTTTAACAAGCAACTGGATTAGAAATGGCCTTCTTGATAGTTTTAACGTACGTTGTGTGTAGTCGAGTAAGCTTTAAGCAGCATTCTTACAAAAAAAATCCACTTTCACACAATAAACAATTTGAATTTGCATTCATAACAAGTTGCAGCATATTATCAACATAATTATGCTTCAACTTTGAACAACTAAGAACAGAGTTCATTAAATTTTGCAACAAATTCACTTTGCTCTGAACTTCTGTCGTTAGGAAAATATGCATTCTTTATAAAACTTGGAATAAAACCGGATCAACTATTATAATTCAATGAATTCGCTAACATTTAATCAA
>NW_019251459.1:236195-238097 GCF_002742605.1 Olea europaea var. sylvestris
AGGAAAATATGCATTCTTTATAAAACTTGGAATAAAACCGGATCAACTATTATAATTCAATGAATTCGCTAACATTTAATCAAAATTTTGAACAACTTTAAATTTTTTGTGAAATATAGAGAAGGGTTGTATACTAGTTTCAAAAATAATTAACAATATCAAAATGTAACTGAAGACAGCAATCGTACAGCATTATACATAATAATGCAAACTCATATTTCTACTTCCAATGTTCAATCCTCACATCCCGCACCTTAGAAGAGAGGCATTAGTTTCAATGCACTATTAGCATTCTCGACATTTCTTTCTTATGTAGGCTATGCATAATGTTAATAATTTACAAATCAAAAACTGAAAAGAAAACATATGGTGAAGAGGAAAAGTTAATTAAGAACCAGACTTTGGATGACCATGGAGAAACAGCAGAAATAGAATTGCTAATCGACGTTGCTGAAATATTACGCCCTATCTTAAATTCATGCATGTGTGATTTTTTATATCTTTTGGGTACATATCCCCACATCTAACAAGATGAGGCGGTTAAATACGTGTAGTACCGGAGGGGCCATCCCACCCAATGTGTGCCACATGCGTAACATCTGTTGGTAATCCAGTCTCCATTTCAGGCTCATAACTGTTGAAAAATGAGAAATTCTACTATGGGTCCATTAATTCGAGTATCAAAATTACTTACTCAATATGTAGAGGATAGAAAATTCGAGGGTCAGGAGAGATGATTATGGAGTAAACATCCAGGATTATTTTCAAAATATGAGATAGTTATGAATTACCTTGAAAAGAACAAGTGGCGTCTTTCAGATTGGTGGCCGCCAATTTCACCGGAGAGACACTGGAGGCTAGATTTTGAAGCTGTAAGAGAAAGAAGGGCCTTCACACTTGAACACAGCTTTATTTCAGGATCAGTTTCATGCTTTTTATTTCAGGTTGGTCAGTTTTGGGGAGAGTGAACATAAATCGACCTCACCCACATAAGTTAAATTGTAAATTTTCCAGTTTATTATTAGCCTCAGGTCAATTTTTTGGTAGGTAAAAGATATATCTTCCCGTCAAATTTTGCTGTAAAGAAAAAATATAATATTTCGTGGGCACACGTTCTTTTATTATTAAAATTTTGAATCAAATCATAGCATTACGAAATGTCCTTTTTATTATTATTATTATTTTATTTTTTTGTTTAAAGAAAAGTGAACTCTCTGCCTACAAATTTCAAATTGTCTTCCAAAATTTTGTTGAAAGAGTATAAATTTCTTGCAGTGGGTGGAAAGGATAGCGTAAGTCTAAACCAAGATGGCAAAAAACGATCAAAAAAACCTAGATGGCAAGAAATATCTCTGACAAAAGAGAAGATGACAGAAGATGGTGAGTTGATCCTTTAGAACAAAAACCAAGAATTAATTGAATTTATATTAAAAAATTTAATTTCTACCTAAGCACAAACACGTTACTTAATACTTAAAAAAAAATATACAATGAGTAATTATATTTGGATCATATTTTTTGTAAAATGCACCGTAATTTAATTGCAAATAAGGTTTTAACTTTTGCTTTTTTTAGGTTTTCCTTTTTACTTCTTTTTACTGTTAATATGTATCCAACTTTTTCGTTCTTTTCTGTGACTTTCAATTAGTTAGTAAACATTATTTCTGATGACGGTTGATTCTAATATTTTTATAGCGTGGGACAAATATTTTGTTGAAACTTTTATATTTATTGTTTATCTTTCTTATTTAAAATAAAAGGGATTGTGTCACTTTTCTGAAATTGGCAGGTTTGTGCGTGCCAATAAGCGTTCTCAATTTGGATTTTCCATTTTTTTAGGAATAATTCTACTCCTACAAAATTGGTGTACAAAAGTGGAGTGCCAAAATGTATTAGCAAAAT